>NC_090181.1:432916-552916 GCF_024679245.1 Pseudorasbora parva
GGAAGTCTTACTAATTTCACAGGTAGTTTGTTTCTGTATTGATTCTATATAAAACTGCAGATCCAATGTAAAGTATTTGCTCTGGCTCTTGTTTTAACTCATTTTGTTCCGTTATTATTGCTTGTTTTCATCTGATGACGACACGCAGAATGTGGCGGTTGGTCTGTGTAGTATTAGTCCCGCCTCTCCACTGTGATTGGACGGCTGAGTGAAGAGTGACAGTGATGAGCGCTGCCTTTTACTCAAAGTTGAACATTCTTCAACCCTCGGCGACCGGTAAAAAACGCCGAGCGCTCAGCGCGTGAAATACTCGCTCAGCGGATCTAAAAACGCGCCGCTCTCAGGGGAACATTCTTATCAGCATATTATTGTTACCATAGTTACGACCATAGACTTCCTATTCCCAGCACCTCAGTTTTAAACTAATGGCTCTTTGGAGTGGCAGTGGGACCTGGGCTGCTACAGTAGCCTATGTTTAATTGCAGTTTTTTTTCCACATGTGCAGTTTGTTGTTCATATTAAGCTGCAACTCATTTCACATTTACTTTTTCAAATTAAATAAAAATGTATATAATAATTTCTGATCATATTACTGCATTTGTGTTTGAATGAGTAGTTTTTGACTTGAAACAGTTGCATATTAAACTTAAATTTAGCTTCCTATTTTGTTGGTTTTTGGGGGCGTGTTAGAGTGGGATTCTGTTGGTGGTCCTCAGAAAAAAAATTGGAAGATAAAGTGGTCCTTGGGCTGAAAAAGTTTGAGAAACACCGCTTTACACAGCGCCTTGCGAAAATATTCGGCCCCCTTGAACTTTGCGACCTTTTGCCACATTTCAGGCTTCAAACATAATGATATGAAACTGTAATTTTTTGTGAAGAATCAACTACAAGTGGGACACAATCATGAAGTAGAACGACATTTATTGGATATTTCAAACTTTTTTAACAAATCAAAAACTGAAAAATTGGGCGTGCAACATTATTCGGCCCCTTAACTTTCAGTGCAGCGAACTCTCTCCAGAAGTTCAGTGAGGATCTCTGAATGATCCAATGTTGACCTAAATGACTAATGATGATAAAGAGAGTCCACCTGTGTGTGATCAAGTCTCCGTATAAATGCACCTGCACTGTGATCGTCTCAGAGGTGCGTTTAAAGCGCAGAGAGCATCATGAAGAACAAGGAACACACCAGGCAGGTCCGAGATACTGTTGTGGAGAAGTTTAAAGCCGGATTTGGATACAAAAAGATTTCCCAAGCTTTAAACACAGTTCAGAAGCACTGTGCAAGCGATAATACTGAAATGGAAGGAGTATCAGACCACTGCAAATCTACCAAGACCTGGCCGTCCCTCTAAACGTTCAGCTCATACGAGGAGAAGACTGATCAGAGATCAGCCAAGAGGCCCATGATCCCTCTGGAGGAACTGCAGAGATCTACAGCTGAGGTGGGAGACTCTGTCCATAGGACAACCATCAGTCGGATACTGCACACATCTGGCCTTTCTGGAAGAGCGGCAAGAAGAAAGACATTTCTTAAAGATATCCAGAAAGAGTGTTGTTTAAAGTTTGCCACAAGCCCCCTGGGAGACGCACCAAACATGTGGAAGAAGGTGCTCTGGGCAGATGAAACCAAAATTGAACTTTTTGGCAACAATGCAAAACGTTATGTTTGGTGTAAAAGCACCACAGCTCATCACCCTGAACACACACCATCCCCACTGTCAGACATGGTGGCGGCAGCATCATGGTGTGGAGCTGCTTTTCTTCAGCAGGGACAGGGAAGATGGTTAACATTGATGGGAAGATGGATGGAGCCAAATACAGGACCATTCTGGAAGAAAACCTAATGGAGTCTGCAAAAGACCTGAGACTGGGACGGAGATTTGTCCTCCAACAAGACAATGATCCAAAACATAAAGCAGAATCTACAGTGGAATGGCTCAAAAATAACCATATCCAGGTGTTAGAATGGCCAAGTCAAAGTCCAGACCTGAATCCAGTCGAGAATCTGTGGAAAGAGCTGAAAACTGCTGTTCACAAACGCTCTCCATCCGACCTCACTGAGCTCCAGCTGTTCTGCAGGAGGAATGGGCAAACATTTACATACAAGACGTACAGCTGTAATTGCAGCCAAAGGCGGCGCTACAAAGGGTTAGCTTAAGGGGCCGAATAATGTTGCACGCCCAATTTTTCAGTTTTTGATTTGTTAAAAAAGTTTGAAATATCCAATAAATGTCGTTCTACTTCATGATTGTGTCCCACTTGTTGTTGATTCTTCACAAAAAAATTACAGTTTCATATCATTATGTTTGAAGCCTGAAATGTGGCAAAAGGTCGCAAAGTTCAAGGGGGTCAAATGCTTTCGCAAGGCGCTGTAAATAACAGCCAGCAGCAGATTGTGTGTGTGTGCTTCTCCACCCTGACTCCTCCCCCAAATCACCATATATGGAGCTGACAACGCCTAGTTTTACTATGCATGAGCTCATCTGCATATCATTTACATGCATATTCCCATCCCCGTGACTCCATGTTTAACAGTGTCAAAGGTTAAAGACATCGACAAATATTAGATATGGACTATAAATGCCATTAGTGCTTTACACATTACACTGCTGAATATCATTCAATATCCTTTTTATCTTGTAGAATAAATATATAAAAATTTCAATAAAAACTAAATTGTATAAAATACTTCTTAGGTATTTTTTTTTTAATAAAGTGTTTTTTTAATTAAAATATGTTGTTAATTTTAAACACTTTAAATCAAGTACAATTCCTGCAGTTTTGCTGATAATGTCCCTGAATGTAAACTGGTTCTCTCCTTATTCTGCTACTGGCGTACTCCTGAAGCGTTACACACCCGGGTCACCGGACGATTTATATGTTCCTAACAGACAGACTGATCGTTAACACCTCGACAAAATCACTGAATTCATTTGTGGGCTAAAATTTAGGACCAAAATGTGATAGTGAACACATGCTTCTTCATGAGGGTTTGGTAATGTATAGGCTAGGGCCGATGATGAGTAGCGATTGTGCTTCATGACTGTGTTTGCAGACTTTAACATTTTATGATATATGTAGGCTACATCTGTCTCCAGAAGGTGCGTACGCACGGCTCAAAGTTTGCGTAAAGGTGCGCACATTCTCCCGGCAAGTTTGTTCTTTATAGATCACAACCTTTGCGTGGAACGTTTCCAGCCCCGTTCTGTGCGTACGCATGCTTTATAAATGAGACCCCTGCTGCTCGTGACGACACACTGATGTCTTAACACACGAACCGATATATCTGTGATCGCGCCAGTCTGACCTCATCAGACGGCAGTAATAGCGGATGGGAACACTAGATGAGATTCGTCTCATATGAGGGAAAAAAAAAATACTGTTGTGTTTCTCTCAGAAACCGATCGGTTCGTGTCTTCAGACATCAGTGTGTCGTCACGAGCAGCAGGGTGTGTGTGTGTGTGTGTGTTGTCTAAGCATGTTTTTTTTCCTCTCATAGAATTGTTCCCCATTCTCATCATTATATGACCGACACACAGCAACGGCTGAGTTAAACATCTTCATTAGTGTTCTCCTGAAGAAACACACACACCTACATGTTGATGCCCTGGGGTCAGCAGATCAACATCAGGCTCATTATTGGCTGAACTATCCCTTTAAGAAACATTTACTAGACAAGTACAAATTATAGTCTTGTTTTGGGGGAAAATAACTCCAAATGAAGAGAGTTTTTGCTTAAAATAAGATTAATAATCTGCCAATGGGGTGAGAAAAATAATCTTGTTTTCTGTTTGAGTTAAGATTATTTTCCTCACCCCATTGGCAGATTATTAATCTTATTTTAAGCAAAAACTCTCTTCATTTTGAGTTATTTTTTTGAACAGTGTCAATAAATGAAATGCCTCGTCTGTGAATGTCTTGTTAGCGGATCAGCCTGTGATGCTTGTTGTGGATCAGATAAGAGCAGATGAAATCATGCGTATGAGAGCGCGCTGTGATCATACTGGAGTAATAATAATAGCACAACATGCTTCTGATTCTTTGGTGTCTCCTGAATTTGCCTCACCGGCTCGTCATCCTCAGTAAACCCGTCTCTTGCCTGATCCCCAGAACTCTCGAATATTCTGCTCTAATCTGACCTCTGAGCTGTGCGGTGTCCAGAATAATAATCCTCCGCTGTGTGTTAATAGGCCAGAGGAGAACTGAGTCTGGTTTCTCTAAGGTTTATTTTTCTCCATCATGCCCTGATGGAGTTTCGGTTCCTTTGGTCGCCTTTGGCTTGGCTTGCTCAGTTGGGGACACTAACATTATGATCAGAGTTATTCAACTAAATATACAAATAACATTAATGAATGAGGTCTTATTTAATTCTATAAACTATAATACTGATCTGCCAGCATTGTCTCTCTATGATAAATTAAAATAAGCTGATAACATCACTGTTTACTCCAGAACGACTGTACAGCCAAATCTAATTCTGCTGCAGTATTGTCCTGTTTAACACTGAAGCTGCTCTGACACAATCGGCGCTGGAGAAGAGCGATAGAAATAAAGATGATTGATGGATTGATTGATTGATTGATTGATTGATTGATTGATTGATTGATTGATTGATTGATTGATTGGTTGGTTTCAGATGTGGCTCCGGCCGAGCAGGAGAAGCTGTTTGTGCAGAAGCTGCGGCAGTGCTGTGTCCTCTTCGACTTCCTGTCCGACCCGCTCAGCGACCTGAAATGGAAGGAGGTGAAGCGAGCGGCGCTGAGCGAGATGGTGGAGTTCATCAACCACAACCGCGGAGTCATCACCGAGCCCATCTACCCCGAGGTGGTGCACATGGTGAGCCGCTTTATACACACAATGGAGGATCTGTGTCCCGCGCTGCAGAGTCTTGTGCTTTACTCACACCGCCTCACATGCTCAAAGCAAAACACGCTCTTCTTCCTCAGTATTTCTGTCTTGTTTCTAGTCCAAACATCTAACAATTCTTAGAACAAGAAGTATTTACTAGACAAGCAAAAGTAATTGTCTTGTTTTGGGAAAAAATAACTCAAAATGAAGAGAGTTTTTGCTTAAAATAAGATAAATAATCTGCCAATGGGGTGAGAAAAATAATCTTGTTTTCTGTTTGAATTAAGATTATTTTTCTCACCCCATTGGCAGATTATTTATCTTATTTTAAGCAAAAACTCTCTTCATTTGGAGTTATTTTTCCCCAAACAAGACTATAAATATTTTGTGCTTGTCTAGTAAATGTTTCTTAATGTAAGAATTTTTAGATATTTAGACTAGAAACAAGACAGAAATACTGAGTAAGAAGAGCGTGTTTTGCAGTGTGCAGCTCTGTTTCCATCCGCCTGCTGTATTTATGCAAATTTTGGGATATCGCATAAATGAAAGCACTTAAAATGCTCATAAAAACCATACACGCTCAATTGAGGCGGATTATTTTTGTATTCGATAATATGTCGAATATAAACTAGAATGGAAACACACACTGCAAAAAATGCTCTTCTTATTTAGTATTTTTGTCTCGTTTCCAGTCTAAATATCTAAATATTCTTAAATCAAGACGCATTTACTAGATCAGTAAAACGACAGAAGATATTTATTCTTGTTTCAAAAAATACCAAAATGAGTTTTTGCTTAAAACAGGCAAAATGATCTGCCAATGGGGTGAGAAAAATAATCTTATTCCTGTTCGGGAGGGAAACAAGATTTCAATCAGAAATAAGATTATTTTTCTCACCCCATTGGCGGATCATTTTTTTATTGATAAAATCAAAAATATGAGCGTGGGAAGTTTCCGATATTTCCGACTCAGAACGATCCGAATCATGAATCGATTCACTGACTCATAACGGTTCAAATCATGAATTGATTCACTGACTCATAACGATCCGAATCATGAATCGATTCACTGACTCATAAAGGTTCGAATCATGAATCGATTCACTGACTCATAACGGTTCAAATCATGAATCGATTCACTGACTCATAACGATCCGAATCATGAATCGATTCACTGACTCATAAAGGTTCGAATCATGAATCGATTCACTGACTCATAACGATCCGAATCATGAATCGATTCACTGACTCATAAAGGTTCGAATCATGAATCGATTCACTGACTCATAACGGTTCGAATCATGAATCGATTCACTGACTCATAACGGTTCGAATCATGAATCGATTCACTGACTCATAACGGTTTGAAGCTTTGTTCTGAAATCGGCCATCACTATATAAGTCGTTATTTAGTGTTTTTGCGCACTAACTCTATTCTGGCCTCTTCATCAATGATTGTAGAGCCGCTGTAGTGAGATGGGCTTTGTAACGACGTCTTTAGTGCCTTTATGGGTCTTGAGAGAGGAAATGACATTGGTGTCAATGAAGGCCTTTCTGAGCCATCGGATTTCAACACTAATATCTTCATCTGTGTGTGAAGATGAGCGGAGGTCTGACGGCTGGGCAACCACAGGAGGAATTAATCACACTATGCACATTTGTGGGCTGAACTAACGCTTTAAGGAAACGCTATTGGCTTTTTCAAAAAGGGGGAGGAGCTTCTTACAGCTGGAGCCATTTCAGGGGAAATTACAACACAATGCGGCGCGTTTCAAAGCCCTTCAGCGGGGCTTTAAAGACGTCTCTGTGTTAATGGTGTCAGTCCGCCGCCTCTCATCTCGAGCTATTTCTCTCACACTGGTGTGTGAGATGCTGAAGTGTTATGAACATGCTCATAAACATGTGCTGTGGGACTCATAATGGTGTGTGTGTGTGTGTTGTAGTTTGCCATCAACATGTTCAGGACTCTTCCGCCTTCGTCCAACCCGACCGGAGCAGAGTTTGACCCCGAGGAGGACGAACCCACTCTGGAAGCATCCTGGCCTCATCTACAGGTGCGATGACATCATCAGTCACATGGCACGATGACATCACCCACATCAGTCACATGACACGATGACATCACCCACATCAGTCACATGACACGATGACATCACCCACATCAGTCACATGACACGATAACATCACCCACATCAGTCACATGACACGATAACATCACCCACATCAGTCACATGACACGATGACATCACCCACATCAGTCACATGACACGATAACATCACCCACATCAGTCACATGACACGATAACATCACCCACATCAGTCACATGACACGATGACATCACCCACATCAGTCACATGACACGATGACATCACCCACATCAGTCACATGACACGATGACATCACCCACATCAGTCACATGACACGATAACATCACCCACATCAGTCACATGACACGATGACATCACCCACATCAGTCACATGACACGATGACATCACCCAAATCAGTCACATGACACGATGACATCACCCACCTCAGTCACATGACACGATGACATCACCCACATCAGTCACATGACACGATGACATCACCCACATCAGTCTCATGACACGATGACATCACCCACATCAGTCACATGACACAATAACATCACCCACATCAGTCACATGACACGATGACATCACCCACATCAGTCACATGACACGATGACATCACCCACCTCAGTCACATGACACGATGACATCACCCACCTCAGTCACATGACACGATGACATCACCCACATCAGTCACATGACACGATGACATCACCCACATCAGTCTCATGACACGATGACATCACCCACATCAGTCACATGACACAATAACATCACCCACATCAGTCACATGACACGATGACATCACCCACATCAGTCACATGACACGATGACATCACCCACCTCAGTCACATGACACGATGACATCACCCACATCAGTCACATGACACGATGACATCACCCACCTCAGTCACATGACACGATGACATCACCCACATCAGTCACATGACACGATGACATCACCCACCTCAGTCACATGACACGATGACATCACCCACATCAGTCACATGACACGATGACATCACCCACATCAGTCACATGACACGATAACATCACCCACATCAGTCACATGACACGATAACATCACCCACATCAGTCACATGACACGATGACATCACCCACATCAGTCACATGACACGATGACATCACCCACATCAGTCACATGACACGATGACATCACCCACATCAGTCACATGACACGATAACATCACCCACATCAGTCACATGACACGATGACATCACCCACATCAGTCACATGACACGATGACATCACCCAAATCAGTCACATGACACGATGACATCACCCACCTCAGTCACATGACACGATGACATCACCCACATCAGTCACATGACACGATGACATCACCCACATCAGTCTCATGACACGATGACATCACCCACATCAGTCACATGACACAATAACATCACCCACATCAGTCACATGACACGATGACATCACCCACATCAGTCACATGACACGATGACATCACCCACCTCAGTCACATGACACGATGACATCACCCACATCAGTCACATGACACGATGACATCACCCACCTCAGTCACATGACACGATGACATCACCCACATCAGTCACATGACACGATGACATCACCCACCTCAGTCACATGACACGATGACATCACCCACATCAGTCACATGACATGCCAGCATTTACTCCTTGACTTCACTGCAAAACACGCTCTTCTTACTCAGTGTTTCTGTCTTGTTTCCAGTCTAAATATCTAACAATTCTTACATTAAGAAACATTTACTAGATAAGTAAAAAAAAAATTGGGGGGAAAAATAACTCAAAATGAAGAGAGTTTTTGCTTAAAATAAGATAAATAATCTGCCAATTTGTTTTCTGTTTGAATTAAGATTATTTTTCTCACCCCATTGGCAGATTATTTATCTTATTTTAAGCAAAAACTCTCTTCATTTTGAGTTATTTTCCCCCAAAACAAGACAATTACTTTTGCTTGTCTAGTAAATGTTTCTTGTTTTAAGAATTGTTAGATGTTTGGACTCGAAACAAGACAGAAACACTGAGTGAGAAGAGCGTGTTTTGCAGTGATGACCAGAGCGCAGTCGATTCGCACCGATGGCAGTGGCGTCTGTTTGGGTCACGGTGTGAACGACAGCATCTGAATTAAGAGAACATTTGACCCTTGACCTGTTGCTCATTACAGCATCTCTCTGTTTCTTGAAGCTGGTGTACGAGTTTTTCCTGCGGTTTTTAGAGTCGCCCGATTTTCAGCCCAATGTTGCCAAGAAGTACATCGACCAGAAATTTGTGATGCAGGTAAATATTTTTATTCTCACTAAATTAACATTAACAGTCAACCGTCTGGAATCATCCGGAGGTTCTGCTGCTCATTTATTTGACCAGAAATACAGAAAAACACTGAAATATTATTCCAACGTAAAAGCTGTGTTCTGTGTGAATATACACCAAGCAATCAGGCATAACATTATGACCTTATATTGTGTTGGTCCCCCTGACCCGTCTCTGATGGACTCCTCTAGACCCCTGAAGGTGTGCTGTGGTATCTGGCACCAAGATGTTAGCAGCAGATCCTTTAAGTCCTGTAAGTTGCGAGGTGGATCGACTTGTTTGTTCGGCTCATCCCACAGATGCTCGATTGGATTGAGATCTGGGGAATCTGGAGGCCGAGTCGACGCCTCAAACTGGTCGTTGTGCTCCTCAAACCATTCCTGAAGCATTTGTGCTTTGTGTCAGGAGCATTATCCTGCTGGAAGAGCCACAGCCACCAGAATACCGTTTCCATCAAAGGCTGAACATGGTCTCAGCAATGCTTAGGTAGGTGGAGCGTGTCAAAGGAACATCCACATGGATGGAGGACCCAAGGTTTCCCAGCAGAACATTGGCCAAAGCATCACACTGCCTCCGCCGGCTCGCCTTCTTCCCATAGTGCATCCTGGGGCCATGTGTTCCCCAGGTAAGACACACACACACACACACACACCCGGCCATCCTACGTGATGTAGAAGAACACATGATTCCTCAGACCAGGCCACACCTTCTGTGGCTGGTTCTCCACTGGTCCTTCCTTGGAGCACTTTTGATAGATACTGACCACTGCAGACCGGGAACAGCCCACAAGAGCTGCAGTTTTGGAGATGCTCTGACCCAGTCATCTAGCCGTCACAATCTGGCCAAACTCGCTCAAATCCTTACGCTTGCCCATTTCTCCTGCTTCACACACATCAACTCTGAGGACTAAATGTTCACTTGCTGCCTAATATATCCCACCCACTAACAGGAGATGAAGAGATCATCAGTGTTACTCACTTCACCAGTCATAATGTTATGCCTGATCAGTGTAAATGACTATATATAGTAAAGTCATCATTATTTCAGTCTTCAGTGTCACATGATCCTTCTTTTATGATTATTATCAGTGTTGAACAGTGTAATATCTGTATTTTTCTTTGATCAATACAAAGTTCAAAAGAACAGCATTTATTTGAAATGGTATCTTTTGTAACATTATATTATAAATGGCTTATTGTCACTTTTGATACATTTAAAGTGTCCTTGATGAATAAAAGTATTCCACAACCCTTACACTTTTGAATGGTAATGTATGACTGGACTAAATATGGACCGTTTTCAGCACTGATAATAAAGATGAATGATTCTTATGTATAATGAAAGTTTCTAGTTTAAACTGTGAAATGTTGTTCCAGCTTCTAGAGTTGTTTGACAGTGAAGACCCACGAGAACGGGACTTCCTGAAGACCACCCTGCACAGAATATATGGGAAGTTCCTCGGGCTGCGCGCTTACATCAGAAAGCAAATTAATAACATATTCTACAGGTGAGCAACGCCTTCATGGCTGATTTCTGCTCGCAGGCAGTGCTGTAATAATGCATGTACACGAAGGAGCCTTGGCCGTGAACTGTGTGCGTGTCTGCAGGTTTATTTACGAGACTGAGCATCACAACGGAATCGCTGAACTACTGGAGATCCTGGGAAGGTAAAGCGTGATCTCACACACACACACACACACACGGTCCCTGTGCATGCTGGGAGATTGAGTTCTGATAGGCGTGTGTTTTGCTCTCGGACAGCATCATCAACGGTTTCGCTCTACCGTTGAAAGAAGAGCACAAGATCTTCCTGCTGAAGGTCTTACTGCCCCTGCACAAGGTGAAGTCTCTGAGCGTCTACCACCCGCAGGTCAGTCTCTCTCTCACACACACACACACACACACACACACACACACACACACACACACACACACACACTATTAACCGTCTCTCGTATTCTCTTGCTCCAGCTGGCGTACTGTGTGGTTCAGTTCCTGGAGAAGGACAGCACACTCACAGAGCCGGTAAGACTCCTGATGATGAAGATAGAGTGATGATGATGATGATGATAGAGTGATGATGATGATGATGATGATGAAGAAGATGAAGATAGAGTGGTGATGATGATGATGATGATGGTGTTGATCGGCTCCTCGTGTGCAGGTGGTCATGGCTCTTCTCAAGTATTGGCCCAAGACCCACAGCCCGAAGGAGGTGATGTTCCTGAACGAGCTGGAGGAGATCCTGGACGTGATCGAGCCCTCAGAGTTCGTGAAGGTCATGGAGCCGCTCTTCCGCCAGTTAGCCAAGTGTGTGTCCAGCCCTCACTTCCAGGTGAGCTCGAGAGATGCAAGACATCACACCAACAAACATGTGTTCTAATGAAAACCTTATTTATGAACATCCAGTTTTTAAAAAGATTTGAACACCTATTATCTTGACTCTAGAGCGTTCTCTGAGTGTTACTCTAGAGCGTTCTCTGAGCGTTACTCTAGAGTGTTCTCTGAGCGTTACTCTAGAGTGTTCTCTGAGCGTTACTCTAGAGTGTTCTCTGAGCGTTACTCTAGAGTGTTCTCTGAGCGTTACTCTAGAGTGTTCTCTGAGCGTTACTCTAGAGTGTTCTCTGAGCGTTACTCTAGAGTGTTCTCTGAGCGTTACTCTAGAGCGTTCTCTGAGCGTTACTCTAGAGTGTTCTCTGAGCGTTACTCTAGAGTGTTCTCTGAGCGTTACTCTAGAGTGTTCTCTGAGCGTTACTCTAGAGCGTTCTCTGAGCGTTACTCTAGAGTGTTCTCTGAGCGTTACTCTAGAGAGTTCTCTGAGTGTTACTCTAGAGTGTTCTCTGAGCGTTACTCTAGAGTGTTCTCTGAGGGTTACTCTAGAGTGTTCTCTGAGCGTTACTCTAGAGTGTTCTCTGAGCGTTACTCTAGAGTGTTCTCTGAGGGTTACTCTAGAGTGTTCTCTGGGCGTTACTCTAGAGTGTTCTCTGAGCGTTACTCTAGAGTGTTCTCTGAGCGTTACTCTAGAGTGTTCTCTGAGCGTTACTCTAGAGTGTTCTCTGAGGGTTACTCTAGAGTGTTCTCTGAGCGTTACTCTAGAGTGTTCTCTGAGCGTTACTCTAGAGCGTTCTCTGGGCGTTACTCTAGAGTGTTCTCTGAGCGTTACTCTAGAGTGTTCTCTGAGCGTTACTCTAGAGTGTTCTCTGAGCGTTACTCTAGAGCGTTCTCTGAGTGTTACTCTAGAGTGTTCTCTGAGCGTTACTCTAGAGTGTTCTCTGAGCGTTACTCTAGAGTGTTCTCTGAGCGTTACTCTAGAGTGTTCTCTGAGCGTTACTCTAGAGTGTTCTCTGAGCGTTACTCTAGAGCGTTCTCTGAGTGTTACTCTAGAGTGTTCTCTGAGCGTTACTCTAGAGCGTTCTCTGAGCGTTACTCTAGAGTGTTCTCTGAGCGTTACTCTAGAGTGTTCTCTGAGCGTTACTCTAGAGCGTTCTCTGAGTGTTACTCTAGAGTGTTCTCTGAGCGTTACTCTAGAGTGTTCTCTGAGGGTTACTCTAGAGTGTTCTCTGAGCGTTACTCTAGAGTGTTCTCTGAGCGTTACTCTAGAGTGTTCTCTGAGCGTTACTCTAGAGTGTTCTCCGAGCGTTACTCTAGAGTGTTCTCCGAGCGTTACTCTAGAGCGTTCCAACACAAAACCATGGACATTATAATTAATATAGAATATAGCAGGGGGGAAAAATATGCAAAACTATAGATTTATAGACTATGAAGCCGCTGTGAATCGATGTGTGCTGTATAAAGCCTGTAGAGATGAGTCTGGCTGACAGTACCTGCGAAAACTCCGTCATACTCAGTTTCTATAACGCTTTTCACAACACATTGTTTATAGCAGCTGCACAGGGGATGTGCTCATGTTTCATGTGGTCATGTGACGCGTGTTCCAGGTGGCGGAGAGAGCGCTTTATTACTGGAACAACGAGTACATCATGAGCCTCATCAGCGACAACGCAGCCAGGATCCTTCCCATCATGTTCCCGGCGCTCTACCGCAACTCCAAGAGCCACTGGAACAAGTGAGTGTGTGTGTGTGTGTGTGTGTGTGTGTGTGTGTGTGTTTCTGAATGTGTGTGTGTGTCTGCTCTGTCATTTATAACTTGTGTGTGTGTGTGTGTGTGTGTGTGTGTGTGTGTGTGTGTGTGTGTGTGTGTGTGTGTGTGTGACTGCAGGACGATCCACGGGCTGATCTATAACGCACTGAAGCTCTTCATGGAGATGAACCAGAAGCTGTTTGACGACTGCACACAACAGTTCAGAGCCGAGAAGAACAAGTGAGTACAACACAAACACAGCCGCGGTGTCATGTGATCGACTCGAGCCAATGAAAACACAGCTGCGGGTCATGTGATCGACTCGAGCCAATTAAAACACATCTGCTGTGTCATGTGATCGACTCGAGCCAATTAAAACACATCTGCTGTGTCATGTGATCGACTCGAGCCAATGAAAACACTGCTTCTGCTTCCAGAGAGAAGGCCAAGCTGAAGGAACGAGAGGAGGCTTGGATGAAGATCGAGAGTCTGGCCAAGTCCAACCCGCAGGTGCGTTTCTGAATCCCATCATGCATCACAGCCGCTGCAGCGCACTGCAAAAAATGCTCTTCTTAAAAATAAAGTATTCTCGTAAATTTATAATCTGCCGTTGAAAACCCATACGGGTGAGGGGTTCGAGTGCCGGTCGCCATGTTGCTCCTCCATCTTGAAAGTACAGTAGCCAAAGAGGGACATACCCGTAAACTCAAGCTTCGCCTTTCGCGTTTAACACTCGATGGCAGTCATGGGCGAGGTCGAACTGGAAGCCGTGTTAATCTTGGACTAAATCAGCCACCGTAGGAGTTAAACCGAAATCAGAATTGAGAGGAACAGAAGCTAATATTCCCTGGATGGTCATAAACCTTTACACCGCTAGATGGGGGAATATCCCACAGGGGAGCTTTAATCAGGCATGTAAACGCATCTTAAAGGGATACTTCACCGCTTTTTCATATTAAACTCTGTTATTCCCTTAACTTAAACGAGTTGACACACACCTCTCTCGTCTCAGTGTGTGCTCTTAATCTCTCTGACGCGCGGTGACGATCTGATAGCATTAGCTTAGCCCACTAAGCCCAGTTCATTCACTATGGGACCAAACAGAGATCAAGTTAGAAGCCACCAAACTCCTCCACGTTAACTATAATGTGTGGCGGATTAGCACTTCTGAGAGTACTTCGGCTCGGCGCAGTAAAAAGTCCCAGCCGAAACATCTTTCCTCACATCTCCCCCTCACTCTCTCATTTCTGTCAATAGGGAGACAACACATCTACACACACACACACACACACACACACACACACAAATGATTTGACTATCAGTCGACCATAGAGAGATTCGACAATTCTGATTCGAACGTGTAAATCATTAGTCGGGGCCACTCCAATCAGAATTAAGATTATTTTTCTCACCCCATTGGCAGATCATTTTACCTGTTTTAAGCAAAAACTCACTTTGATTTGAATTTTAACAAAAAAAAATAACCTGTCGTTTTACTGATCTAGTAAGTCATCTTGATTTAAGAATTGTTAGATATTTAGACTGGAAACGAGACAGAATGACTGAGTAAGAGGAGCATGTTTTGCAGTGTAGGGCTTCTTGCTGTCAGTCGTGACCTGAATGGCGCTCTCCTTCCTCCTGCCGTCCGTCTGTATCTTCAGCCGCTGCTCACAGCGCTCTATAACGCTCATGTTTCTGTCTGTCTTTCTGTTGCTTTCTTTTCCACTAGTGTGTTTTGTATGTTGATCCGTCTGGACTAAACAGTCCTGTAGAAATGGAGACGGACGGCCCTTTTATAGAAGATGTTGAGAGCTTAAAAAAGACAGTGCAGTCCAGAGCCGTTCAGGTAATTCAGAGAACCGAGCACAGCTTCATCATCATCATCATCATCATGTGTAGAAACAGACGATCCATGTGTTCAGATCCTTCTGTTTAGACTCTAAACTCCCACCGAGTGACTGTGTTTTATACACTATATCACCTAAAGTGTTGTGCCGCCTCTACACACCTGAGCTCCCCATTGTTAACCCGTGGGGTTTAATCTGGAGTCGGCCCACCCTCTCTAACAGCTCCAGCTCTTCTGGGAAGGCTTTCCTCAAGGTTTAGGAGTGTGTTTATGGGGATTTTTGCCCATTCTTCTAGAAGCTCATTTGTGAGGTCAGGCACTGATGTTGGACGAGAAGGCCTGGCTCTCAGTCTCCGCTCTAATTCATCCCAAAGCTGTTCTATCGGGTTGAGCTCAGGACTCTGTGCAGGCCAGTCCAGTTCCTCCACACCAAACTCCTCATCCATGTCTTTATGGAGCGACGCTTTGTGCACTGGAGCGCAGTCATGCTGGGACAGGAAGGGGCCGTCCACAAACTGATCCCACAAAGCTGAGAGCATGAAATTGTCCAAAATGTCTTGGTGAAGCATTAAGAGTTCCTTTCACTGGAACTAAGGGGCCAAGCCCTGAAAAACAACCCCACCCCATAATACCCCCTCCACCAAACTTTACACTTGGCACAATGCAGTCAGGCGAGTCCTGTTCTCCTGGCGACGGCCAAACCCAGACTCGTCCATGGGATTGTCAGACTGAAGCGTGATTGGTCGCTCAGAGAACACGTCTCACTGCTCTAGAGTCCAGTGGGGCTGCTTTACTCCACTGCATCCCACGCTTTGCATTGCTCTTGGTGATGTAAGGCTTGGATGAGCTGCTCGGCCATGGAAACCCATTCCATGAAGCTGTCTCCGCTGTTCTTGAGCTCATCTGAAGGCCACAGAAGTCTGGAGGTCTGGAGCTGTTGACTCTGCAGAAAGTTGGAGACTTCTGCGCACTGTGACCCTCAGCATGCGCTGACCCCGCTCTGGGATTTAACACTTCGTGGCTGAGTTGCTGTTGTTGTAGAAGCGTCTGCAGGCCTAGAGCTTGATTTATACACCTGGGCCATTAAGGAATGGAACACCAGAATTGAGGGATTCTGAGGAGTGGCCCAATACTTTTGGCAATATAGTGTATATTAGCAACTAGAGGCTTTGCTTAAAGGGTTAGTTCCCCCAAATATGAAATGTCTGTCATTAACTCCTCCCCCTAGTGTCGCTCCACACCCGTTAGACCTCCGCTCATCTTCATACACAGTTTAAGATATTTTATATTTAGTCCGAGAGCGTATGCAAGTGTATGCACACTATACTGTCCATGTCCAGAAAGGGAATAAAAACATCATCACAGTAGTCCATATGAGACATCAGTGGGTTAATTAGAGTCTCTTGAAGCATCCAAAATACATTTGGGTCCAAAAATAACAAAAACTACGACTTTATTCAGCATTGGCTTCTCTTCCGCGTTTGTGTTCAATCCTCAAATAAAGATTCAAACTGTTATGAGTCAGCGAATCGATTCATGATTCGGATCGCCAATGCCACGTGATTTCAGCAGTTTGACACGCGATCCGAATCATTGATTGATTCAAATATGTCTCATATGGACTACTGTGATGATGTTTTTATTCCCTTTCTGGACATGGACAATATAGTGTGCATACACTTGCATACGCTCTCGGACTAAATATAAAATATCTTAAACTGTGTGTGAAGATGAGCGGAGGTCTGACGGGTGTGGAGCGACATTAGGGAGAGGAGTTAATGACAGACATTTCATTTTAGGCTGAACTAACCCTTTAAACTTCCCATCTGCTCAAGTGACTTTTTATATTTAATAATGTATAAATGATACATCATAATTAATGTAAGCTTTTATCTTGATTGACTGTGTGTGTGTGTGTGTGTGTAGATGCCGAGGGAGCAGAGGAAGGAGCGGCCGCTCGTCAGGCGTAAATCTGATCTGCCTCAGGACTCGTACACCGCGAAAGCCTTGGAGACGCACCGGCGCGCCGAAGACTCGCTCAACAGCCACTAAAGACTCGCCTCGCGCTCACTCTCAGGTCCAGCTCCGGCGGTCATCACACTGCAAAACACGCTCTTCTCACTCAGTATTTCTGTCTCGTTTCTAGTCCAAACATCTAAAAATTCTTAAAACAAGAAGTATTTACTAGACAAGCAAAAGTAATTGTCTTGTTTTGGGGAAAAATAACTCAAAATGAAGAGAGTTTTTGCTTAAAATAAGATAAATAATCTGCCAATGGGGTGAGAAAAATAATCTTAATTTTTTGTTATTTTTTCCAAAAACAAGACAATAATTTTACTTGTCTAGTAAATGTTTCTTAATGTAAGAATTTTTAGATGTTTAGACTAGAAACAAGACAAAAATACTGAGTAAGAAGAGCGTGTTTTGCAGTGCTCATCTCCGGCGTTCCTCCACTCGCTCTTCTGTCGGTCCGGAGCAGCGCGAGACGGAAGCTTGGTTCGCTTTTCTGTTTATTTTCAGGGACGGTTGCCAGTGCCAATACTGTCACACTGCTAATAACGCTCTTCATATTTAGTATTTTTTCTTGTTTCCAGTCCAAATATCTAACAATTCTTAACTCAAGATGATTTACTAGATCAGTAACACGACATAAGTGAGTTTTTGCTTAAAACAGGCAAAATGATCCGCCAATGGGGTGAGAGAAATAATCTGATTTCTGATTGAATCATGGATTTCTTGTCCCAATCAGAAATCAGATTATTTCTCTCACCCCATTGGCGGATCATTTTGCCTGTTTTAAGCAAAAACTCTCTTCATTTAGATTTTATTTTCAACAAAACAAGAAAAAATATCTTATGTCGTTTTACTGATCTAGTAAATCATCTTGATTTAAGAATATTTAGATATTTAGTCTGGAAACGAGACAGAATGACTGAGTCAGAGGAGTGTGTTTAGCAGTGTAGTTTGTTAGCTTCCTGTATGATTTCTGCTCAGCTGATGTGGTGACCGAGACGAAGCGAGCACGTCCTGCGTTATCTCTGCGTTTGTACACTTCTGTGCCATAATGAACTCTTGGTCGTTTAGTTGGACTTTGTGTCTTGTTTTAGTGAACTTTCTCTGGAGAAATCTTCAGCTCGTCTCGCCGCTCCGCAGGTTCAAACACAAACAGTGGTAACGTTTCTCCGCGTGTGTGTGTGTGTGAGACGCCATCGGCCGTCTGAATGTCACCATCGATCCCGATTGATCCGGCGTGGAGCCGCAGCTTCTCCGGAATCCCGCCGGGATGCACAGACCGTGACTCTCATCCCGAAGGATCTGTGCCTTGCGCTGCGGCGAGAGTCGGCTGGAGCCTTCGGTCCAAACACAGACGCTCCGATTGTTCATCTCCATCTGGATGTTCTCATGTTATATTATTGAACTACCTAGAAGCACTTCCTGAAAACTTGAAAACACTGTGTGTGTGTGTGTGTGTGTGTGTGTGTGTGTGTGTGTGTGTGTGTGTGTGTGTGTGTGTGTGTGCGTGCGTGTGAGAGAGAGAGTGAAAGAGAGTGAGTGCGTGCGTGCGTGTGAGAGAGAGAGAGAGAGTGTGTGTGTGTGAGTGAGTGAGTGAGTGAGTGTGTGTGTGTGAGAGAGAGAGAGTGAGTGTGAGAGAAAGTGTGTGTGTATATGTGAGATTGTGTGTGTGTGTATATGAGTGAGAGTGAGTGTGAGATTTTGTGTGTGTGTGTGTATATATATGAGTGAGAGTGAGTGTTCGAGTGTGTGTGTGTTCGAGTGTGTGTGTTCGTGTGTGTGTGTGTGTGTATTTGAGTGAGAGTGAGTGTGAGATTTTGTGTGTGTGTGTGTGTGTATATATGAGTGAGAGTGAGTGTTCGAGTGTGTGTGTGTGTGTATATTTGAGTGAGTGTTTGTGTTTGTGTGTGTGTGTGTATATGAGTGAGAGTGAGTGTTCGAGTGTGTGTGTGTGTGCGCGTGCGTGCGTGCGTGCGTGTGTGAGAGAGAGAGTGAAAGAGAGTGAGTGTGTGTGTGTGTGTGTGTGTGTGTGTGTGTGTGTGTGTGTGTGTGAGTGAGTGAGTGAGTGAGTGAGTGAGTGAGTGAGTGAGTGAGTGAGTGAGTGAGTGTGAGTGTGTGTGTATATATATGAGTGAGAGTGAGTGTTCGAGTGTGTGTGTGTGAGAGTGAGTGTGTGTGTGTGTGTGTGTGTGTGTGTGTGTGTGTGTGTGTGTGAGTGAGTGAGTGTGAGTGTGTGTGTATATATATGAGTGAGAGTGAGTGTTCGAGTGTGTGTGTGTGAGAGTGAGTGTGTGTGTGTGTATCAGTAGCATGCTTATAGTCATTTCTGTATCGTTCTTTGGACCGTATGTTTTACTCGCTGCATTTTATTCATTTCTTTCACCTATAATAATTCATGCAGTGTGTGAGTATATAAATGTTGATGTATAAAATAATTGTCTGTCTCGCTTCTTTCACAAACACACTTACACCCTTTAATTCTCCTCTTTTACTGTTTCTGTTGAAACAAAAAACTAAATGAAGAAAAGCTGAGAATTATTTCATATTATCTGTCTGAACATTAAAGTGTCCGATCACATTCAGAACAAGACTTTCATTTCCTCTCGTTTACTTCTGTTTGTGCATTTGCTACAGGAATCAAATAGTTTATAAGTTATAGTTACAGTGAGGAAAATAAGTATTTGAACACCTGTCTATCCGCTAGAGTTCTGCCCCTCAGAGACCTGTTAGTCTGCCTTTAACATGTCCACCTCCACTCCATTTATTATCCTACATTAGATGCTCCTGTTTGAGGCCGTTAGCTGATAAAGACACCTGTCCACCCCATACAATCAGCAAGAGTCCAACTACTAACATGGCCAAGACCAAAGAGCTGTCCAAAGACACGAGAGACACAATCACACACCTCCACAAGGCTGGAAAGGGCTCCGGGGAAATGGCCAAGCAGCTCGGTGAAAAAGGGTCCACTGCTGGAGCAATCATTAGAAAATGGAAGCAGCTAAACATGACTGTCAATCTCCCTCGGACTGGGGCTCCATCCCAGATCTCACCTCGTGGGGATTCAATGATCCTAAGGTGAGAAATCAGCCCAGAACTACACGGAGGAGCTGGCCAATGACCTGAGAAGAGCTGGGACCACCGTTTCCAAGGTTACTGTTGGTAATACACTAAGACGTCATGGTTTAAAATCATGCATGGCCTGAAGGTTCCCCTTAAACCAGCTCATGTTCAGGCCCGTCTGAAGTTTGCCAAAGACCATTTGGATGATCCAAAAGAAGTCATGGGAGAAAGTCATGTGGTCAGATGAGACCAAAATATAACTTTTTGGTCATAATCCCACTAAACATGTTTGGAGGAAGAAGAATGATGAGTACCATCCCAAGAACACCATCCCTACTGTGAAGCATGGGGGCGGCAGCATCATGCTGTGGGGGTGTGTTTCTGCACACGGGACAGGGCGACTGCACTGTATAAGGAGAGGATGACCGGGGCCATGTATTGCGAGATTTTGGGGAACAATCTCAGTTAGAGCATTGAAGATGGGTCGAGGCTGGGTCTTCCGACATGACAATGACCCGAAGCACAGCCAGGATAAATGGACTGCATGGACTGCATTTATATAGCGCTTTTATCCAAAGCGCTTTACATTTTTGCCTCACATTCACCCATTCATACACCGACGGCGATGTCAGCCATGTAAGGCGCCATCCAGCTCGTCGGGAGCAGCTGGGGTTAGGTGTCTTGCTCATGGACACCTCGACACTTGGTCAAGTGGAACCGGGGATTGAACCACCAACCTTCTGGTTTGTAGACAACCTACATGAACCACTGAGCCACTGCCGCCCCAAACATGACTGTCCACTTAGGACAGTCAACAGGATAACCAATGAGTGGCTCTGTCAGAAGCATATCAAGGTTCTGGCGTGGCCCAGCCCGTCTCCAGACCTAAACCCAATAGAGGATTTTTGGAGGAGCTCAAACTCTGTGTTTCTCAGCGACAGGCCAGAAACCTGACGGATCTAGAGAAGATCTGTGTGGAGGAGTGGGCCAGAAACCTGACGGATCTAGAGGAGATCTGTGTGGAGGAGTGGGCCAGAATCCCTCCTGCAGAGCAAACCTGCTGAAACGCAAACAAAGGCAATTTTTCTCAGGTGTTCAAATACTTATTTGCAGCTGTATCATACAAATAAATAGTTTAAAAATCATATATTGTGATTTCTGGATTTATTTATTTTTAGATCATGTCTCTCACAGTGGCCATGCACCGACGAGGGTGTGTGTGTTGGTGGATCTAGTCTACTTAAGCATGATCCTAAAATGATTCTAATATTAACATGAAGTTATTAGTATAGTAGTGCTGACCCGTTTTGACCACTAGAGGACTGAATGTGCTCATGATGGGAATATAAACCCTCAGCCTAAAGCAGCGAGAGCACGTGTGACAACTCACAGCTCTTACGCTCAACAGATTTAAAGCACAATATCTATTACAGTGTTTTTCTGTGCCAGATCTGGACGAGGATAAGTGACTGATGTCTGACCTCCGTACAAATCCGGTTAGCTTCCTCGAGTCTGATGGATTACTTCCTGTCTGCCATCCAGAGAATTAGTAGATTATCATCATCTGTTGCCTTCAGACACACGCTGCAAAAAATGCTCTTCTTGTTTAGTATTTTTTTCTTGTTTCCAGTCCAGATATCCTAAAAATTCTTAAATCAAGATGCATTTACTAGATTAGTTAAATTACAGAAGAGATTTTTTTCTTGTTTTCTGGGAGGAAAAAAATCTAAATGAAGTTTGGGCCAGATAACCAATCTGAGCCCATTGCATATTTCTGATAGCCCAGAAATCCAGACGCACCCTAGCGGGAGCAAATCTAATCTGCTGCGAGTGTCGTCTAGCAACTCTCAATACACGTCTGAGCTGTAAAAGCCAAACTCTGGTCGGGCCAATCACATCGTGTATAGAGTCAGTGGGCGGGGCTCAACATAATGACGGCCGAGTTGTGCTTGCGTGCTTCGAGTCAACACAGAGGCAAATAATGCCATTTTTTAAAAACGAAGCACGAACACGTTCCAGTGCACCCCACAAACACAATCAAGCCTTCAAAAGAATGTGTTTGACCATCGCTTTAATTAAAAATAAAAATTTACTTAAGAATAGTTTGCCGTTTTAACACCAGAAGCCAGCTTCAAGTCTCACAAGGACTTCGTAGACCGCTCCCTCTCTCGCAGTCTCGTTGCCTCGCCCTATCAGACATACAATATTCCCAACAGTTATACTGTTTTCAAGATCTATCCACGTCAATGTGGATGCTTCCGATGGGCTCAGAGACAACGCAGTCATGGTAAATTTCCACACAGTCAGTTAATCTGATACGCGTCTCCATAGACGTGTCACGTGTGGACGCTTTCACCCAGAATTAGGCCCATAGTGACCTTCCAGATCTGTACACTCAACACTGATATGTCAATGTAATGCAGAATACTGCTCACACACAGACAGACAGACACACACACACACACACACACACACACACTCTCTCTCCAAGGTTGGAGCTGATTAATGTTCCCCAAAACATATTGATAACATGTGTTTTCTCTCAGTGAGAGAGACACACAATAGTACAGGCAATATTCATCTCGACTCTTTAGTGTTTCAGTAAAAGGAAATATACAATATAATGAAATATAATAAATTAAATGAAAGACAAATCCATATTTCATATCTGGAAGCCGGGCTAAGTGAGCAAACACTGTTACTGCACTCCTGTCACGTTAGGGGTGTGTGATGCCTCAACTCCACACACACACACACACACACACACACACACACACACACACACACACACACACACACACACACACACACACACACACACACACAAACTTTGTTATCAAGTGTTTTAGTGAGACACACACCTCTAAACCAATCCTCAGTCACTCCTCAGAGAACAAACACACACTTTAGAAAACAATAAACAGTCAGGGGTTCTCTTAGTTAAGATCATGAATGGAATTAATAATTATAATATTATATTATATATATATATAGACACACACACACACACACCCCTAAAGGATTATTAGGAACGCCTGTTCAATTTCTCATTAATGCCATTATCTAATCAGCCAATCACATGGCAGTTCTTCAGTGCATTTAGGGGTGTGGTCCTGGCCAAGACAATCTCCTGAACTCCAAATGTCAGAATGGGAAAGAAAGGTGATTTAAGCCGTTTTGAGCGTGGCATGGTTGTTGGTGCCAGACGGGCCGGTCTGAGTATTTCACAATCTGCTCAGTTACTGGGATTTACACACACAACCATTTCTAGGGTTTACAGAGAATGGTGTGAAAAGGGAAGAGCATCCAGTCTGCAGCAGTCCTGTGGGAGAAAATGCCTTGTTGATGCTCGAGGTCAGAGGAGAATGGGCCGACTGATTCAAGCTGATAGAAGAGCAACTTTGACTGAAATAACCACTCGTTACAACCGAGGTATGCAGCAAAGCATTTGTGAAGCCACAACACACACAACCTTGAGGCGGATGGGCTACACCAGCAGAAGACCCCACCGGGGACCACTCATCTCCACTACAAATAGGAAGCTCACCAAAATTGGCCAGTTGAAGACTGGAGAAATGCTGCCTGGTCTGATGAGTCTCGATTTCTGCTGAGACATTCAGATGGTAGAGTCAGAATTTGGCGTAAACAGAATGAGAACATGGATCCATCATGCCTTGTTCCCACTGTGCAGGCTGGTGGTGGTGGTGTAATGGTGTGGGGATAGGCGCCGATACAATAAGGCGAAAGGCAAAATATACAGAGCACCTACGTGTGCCAGACTGCCAGTAGGCTACATTAATTTAAAGGTCCCGTTCTTCGCGATTCCATCTTTCAAACTTTAGTTAGTGTGTAATGTTGCCGTTAGTGCATAAATAATACCTGTAAAATTATAAAGCTCAAAGTTCAATGCCAAGCGAGATATTTTATTGAACAGAAGTTCCCTTTCAAAGCCTACAGCGAGCGGCCGGTCTGGACTACACCGCTGCACTTCCTGCTGTGATGACATCACTAGAACTGTTGGTAACACTTTACTTGAAGGGGTGTGCATAAGACTGACATGACACCTTCATAATCATGACATGACACGTGTCATGAATATGAAGGAGTTTTTATGCATCTTTATGACAATTGTCATTAAGTGTCATTAGCTTAATTATGTCATTTTTAATGCAATGATGACATTTCAGAGTTGTCTTTATTATGACAACTTGACATAAACCAATACATCATAACCTGTCAGTGTCTTTGTCATGACAACTTGACATTACCAAGACAACATAACCTGTCATAAACATGACATAACAGATTATCAAATTTAAGAAACTTACTTAGCTTATAGGGTTAACCTTAAACTGTCATGTGGTTGGTTTTGATGTTGACTGAGGCCATTATAATGTCATACATTTTTTCAGTGGCAAAAGTTTAATTTGTCATTAAAATGTAATTAGGTGTTAATACGGTGTCAAATTATTTTTTAATAACAGCATCATTAATATTTTTCAGTTCACAATGTTTTATTTTATTTTTTAAGTTTCCTCCACCAGCTTCAACAGAAGGTTAGATAATAGACAATTTCAAATGTCTTAAAAATATAAAAAGGAGTTTGAGAAATAAAATCAATCATTTAATTTTTAAGACCTGCCCTCTCACAGAACTGACTCTTAAAAACACAAGGCATGAATTTATACACAGGTGACCAGCACCAATTAACGCAAAAAGGGGAAAACACGTACACAAATAATGGCCATTACACAAAATAAACATATATATATCAACATCATATACACACATAAACAAACACAGAAAAATAACACTTTGTCAAATGACTTCACTTTATAAATTATCTTCCGATGTATAAAAATAAGAGAAATAGTCTTTAGAGCCCCACCCCGGGCTGAACAAGGAATGGTTGTGGCTAGAGCCTAGGCCGGAACATTATATATAGGGCCAACGTTTCCGCCCGAACCCCTTTTGACGGTGCACCAGCACACGAGACTCCACCATAACAAACGGAATGGTAAGAATAAACTCAAACTATTCGTTAAAGAGTGAGCGAAAGTTTAAATAAAGTATATTAAACCCAAAATAACGTTGTTGTGAATTGTTTTTACTTACTGCAAACTAAATTGACATTAAAGGGTAACTAAACCCTAGAACAACTTTTTTTAGTTAATGATCTGCAAGAATGGAGCTTTATTATTATTGTTCATTGAGTCGAGTAAATGTTTTGACAGTTGGGTTTAAAGTGTTTAAATTCTATAATATATGGTGTAAAAACGTCTTAGTGCTGCCCTCTTAAGGTTGAACGGTGGCTACTGCAGTTGAATTTTCCTATTGGACGTTATGGTGCTTCGTTACGTAGGTTTGTACTTCCAACGGCTCACTATCCACGCCCCTGGCACGAGCTCACCACGCCCTGAGAAATGTTTTCCGTGATCACATGATGAGAACGGCTTCAGTCCAGTATGAGTGCTCATGTTAAATGAAGTAGAAACATTATGAATGAAACTTTCTCTTCACTTGCTTTCAACATCCTAATTAAGAAAATACAGATATATAATGCAGTTGTAAGTACATGTTAAGCTTTTCTTCTGATATTTTTGCCACCTGTCATGTCTACAGATAATTTTCATACCTCAGACGCTTTCAGACAAACCCTGACACGCAAATGGTTGCCGTGGTAACGAACAACAAATCCGTAACGTGCTAGACTGACGGCGTATGTAGTCTAACTTTTATTTAATGCATGAGGAATATTTAATATGAGGAAATCTGTTGTAATAGGCTATTAGGTTTGAACTTATTGGTCCTGTGATTTTTTTTAGTGGCATTCAGTATAAGGATATGGCTGTTCAGTGTTCATAGATTAGTTAGTGATCTCATTCTCTCTTGCGCTGCTGCTTCGCTAGCATTAATGAATGAATGAATGAATGAAAGCATCGTATGCATCGGGAGTTAAAGCAGTTTGAGCCAACAAACTCTGTGTCTACAGACATTTCACCCTCCTCCACTTCAGGTGAAGGTGGTGGAGAGAACTCCTCTACTTTAGATGACCGCTCTGTTGCAAAACTACTGTCCTCACTCCAGTCACTATCAATCTTTGCGAGTCTGACAACTGTCAAACAAGTTGTCACTACGGGTCTCAGGTGCACGCCCCCCCGCTCAGCGCCGCCCTCGTCTCGTCCCCTCTGTCTCCGCTGGGATCTGCCCACTTTTGCAGCATTTTTCAAATATTGCCAGAGGGCGGAGTTAGGCTGTGAACAGGGGTTTAGTTACCCTTTAAACACCTAAACAAACTAACCTGACTGAGGCTCTGCCAACAACTGTTACAGCGTACACATAACCAGTGGTGCCACCATAGACATCATCATATAGGTGTATATGTCTATGCCACGCTATCATTTTGAGTTATATTAATAGTTTTTATGACTCTGTACGATTTCCTCTATGATGCCATATTTCAGGTCAAGCTAAATATTCATGACACTGTTATAAAATAATTTGACACAGTATTGACACTTAATGACATGTTAATGACTAATTCAACTTGTACCACTGTAGTTTAGGTCAAGAAATATATTCATGACAATGTTATAAAATATTTTAACAGAGTATTGACACTTAATGACATGTTAATGACAAATTAAATTTATTAAAAAATCATGACATTATAATAGCCTAATGACAGCCAACGTCAAAACCAACCACATGACAGTTTAATAATAATAATAATAATAGATTTTATTTATAACGCACTTTTCATTCCGAAGAATCTCAAAGTGCAACAAACGGAAAAAATAACAATACATGAATAACAAGTAAAAATTACATCTCAACATCATGCCGGACGCTGATGACGCTAGCCTGGTGCAAACTTCAGCCACCATGCAGTTCAAGCCCGAGGGAGACCACCAGTGAGCAGCCGACACCCAGAAGAGAGAGCAGCCGCAGCGAGCAACATCAAATGTCCTTCAAACCAAAACCAACCACTAATTCAAACAAAAACAGAAGAGAAGCGGTGAAAAAACGGCAAACAACGTCCTCTCAGTGGCTGCCAGCAATCAGCAACAGTCCCAATAGTAGCTCTGACTGTTAGACTAGTCACAAACATAAGAAAATATAATAAATTCTAAATGTAATAGTAAAGTTAACATGATTTGTGGGTGGAGAAGCGGCGAACAGACAACGCCAGCGTCCTCTCCCCCACGTTGCCTAGCAACTAATGTAATGTAAACCCAAAAAGCTAAGTAGTTTCTTAAATTTGATAATTAATCTGCTATGTCATTTCATGTCTGTTTATGACAGGTTATGATGTATTGGTTTATGTCAAGTTGCCATAACAAAGACAACTCCGAAATGTCATCATTGCATTAAAAATGACATAATTAAGCGAATGACACTTAATGACAGTTGTCATAAACATGCATAAAAACTCCTTCATATTCATGACACGTGTCATGTCAGTCTTATGCACACCCCTTCAAGTAAAGTGTTACCGAACTGTTTGTTGACTCCACCCACAAGAACACGCAAAATAGGGGGCGTGGTCTCGTTGCTCTCCCACGTGGAGAAGAGAGCGCATTCAGCGCTTGCATCTCCCCGTTATGGTAAGAGGCGGGACCTTTCCGGGCAAAGTGCGCCAAGCTGCTGTCCAATCACAGCGCGGGAAGCGCTGGCCCAATCAGAACTCGTTACGTGTTTCTAAAGGAGGGACTTCATAGCACAAGGACAGAGGAAACAGCACTGTACAGATGAGTAAATTGTGTGAAAAATACTGTGTTTATTTTACACGCGAAACATGAACTCATGTTATATTGCACACGGTAAACATAATCAAAGCTTTGAAAACACACAGTTGGTGCTGTGTCTCGCTGTCAGTCGCCCGCTCCAATATCCTATCCACCAATTTTACTGTGTGGACTTGTGTGACATTGATTCTTAATTTCGCATGAAGTTGATCGCGGTTACGTCTCAGTTAAACTTTTATCTCCAAACCGGTCTGTATTAATGAGAAGTGGCCTGTCCTGATTTGAAAGATATGCTACTTTACGGCTTTATTATCAGTTTAATAAGTGTGTGTGTTCATGTCGGCCGCTGTCCATTTCCTAAGGTTCTGAAAAGCAAAAAATGTCTGACTACTTTTTTTACTGTAATGGTGTGGGGGATGTTTTCTTGGCACACTTTAGGCCCCTTAGTGCCAATTGGGCATCGTTTAAATGCCACGGCCTACCTGAGCATTGTTTCTGACCATGTCAATCCCTTTATGACCACCATGTGCCCATCCTCTGATGGCTACTTCCAGCAGGATAATGCACCATGTCACAAAGCTCCAATCATTTCAGATTGGTTTCTTGAACATGACAATGAGTTGACTGAGCTAAAATGTCCGCCACAGTCCCCAGATCTCAACCCAATAGAGCATCTTTGGGATGTGGTGGAACGGGAGCTTCGTGCCCTGGATGTGCATCCCACAAATCTCCATCAACTGCAAGATGCTCTCCTATCAATATGGGCCGACATTTCTAAAGAATGCTTTCAGCAGCTTGTTGATCAATGCCACGGAGAATTAAGGCAGATCTGAAGGCGGATATATAAATCGTAACTGTGCATGAAGACCTGCAGTGTAAACGCAGCCGCTGCCGCTCCTGCAGAAGTGCTCTGGATTTGCGGGGCTTGTTTTAATGTGCCGTGATCAGCGGCAGGAAGTCCTGGATTATTTCCCATGATCCTCTCAGTCCTCCCACGCGCTGCCGGAAGTGGGTCAGGCTCGGTCAACTGAGGATCATCTGCAGAAACATCACGACTTACACACCAGTGGGAGTTTTGTGTGGTTTCACACGATGATGAGTGTCTCTTTCAAAGCATGGGTGACTAAAAGTGTGTGTGTGTGTGTGTGTGTGTGAGCCTGTTTATGTGGTTTATGAGGACATTTCAAATAGCTTTAAAAACATGCTAAATTATGTTTTTTTGAGATAGTAAAAATGTTTCCTGTGATGGGTAGGGTTAGGGCAGTGTGTGTGTGTGTGTGTGTGTGTGTGTGTGTGTGTGTGTGTGTTTAGGTGGAGATTACGATGGAGCATATGAAAATGTTATGTTTTTGAGAGCTTCTCTTCAGTCTCCATTACTCAGATGCAGTCAGTATGGCTGAGGAGTCATGCAGCTGAAGTTTCTCTTTCACTGAATCACATTATCATCATCCACACGCCTCCAGAGATGAAGAGTTTTATTACCAAAATAAAAAGGAATCATTTACACGTGTCCTGTATTCAGACATCAGTGTCGATCTTCTGGCGGAGAACCTTTTAAAGACCGACCTTCACAACGAATACAAGAGAAAGAGCACGAGCGTCAACAACAACAACACAGGGAAGACCTTCCTCACACACACACACACACACACACGCACGCACGCACGCACGCACGCACGCACACACGCACACACACACACACGCACGCACACACGCACACGCACGCACACACACACACATGTCGCGTTTCCATGTTTTATGGGGACTTTCCATAGGCGTAATGGATTTCATACTGTACAAACTGGACATCCTATCCCCCTACCCCTAAACCTACCCATCACACACACACACACACACACACACTGCCCCTAAACCTACCCATCACACACACACACACACACACTGCCCCTAAACCTACCCATCACACACACACACACACACACACACACACACACACACGCACGCTATTGTAAATAATGACAGACTCAAAAGTATGACCTGCTAAGAGATTAAAACCTCATTGAGATAAAAAGTTGACATTGTGACATTTGACATATTTAGTCATTTGTATGTTATAAAGTCATAATTATGAGGAAAAATTCAATGTTTTCAACTAAATCCGAAATGACTTTTTAATCTCATATTTTAGTTAATTTTGCACACAAAAAAAAAATTGTGAAAAATCTACATTTTAGAATGTCATTAAAATAGTTGACAGTATGACATATCAAGTGATAATCGGAATAAAGTGGAAATTACGATAAAACTTAAAAAAAATTGTCTAAATGATGACGAGTGATAATTAGACGTTTTATAAAAAAGTTATAATGACTATTCGATCTCATATTATAGTCTCTTAATTTCGATTTCTCATCATTTTAGTGTCACCAAGATAAAAAGTATGATATATTCAGTGATAATTATGATTAATAGTCTAAATTATGAGATATAAAACAATTATGATAAACTTATGAGATTAAAAAGTCATTGAGATATAGTTGACATTATGACACAATCATAATAATGAGTTAAAACTCCCACATATGATCTTCACTGGGTTAGGAAACAGTGCCGCCACTGGGAAGGTCCACCGCAAAAAATGACATGTTCAACGAGTTATGACAACGAGTGTTAGGGTTTCAACTCTTCAAAAGAAGAAATGTTAAACTCTTTGTTATAAGTTATAAAAGTCATTTTAACATACCGGTACACTCTTAAAAAATGCTGGGTTAAAAACAACCCAAGTTGGGTTGAATATGGACAGACCCAGACATTGGGTTGTTTGAACCCAGTGAATGGACCCATTCAAACAACCCAGTTTCTGGGTTTGTCCATATTCAACCCAACTTGGGTTGTTTTTAACCCAGCATTTTTAGACTGTACATGTTTGTACCTTACTAACCCCTAAATGGTACAAATTAGTACGTCAAGAGTGCTTATTAGTACACTGTAAAAAACAAAACAACTAAAGTCACAGCCTGACATTTTTAAGCACAGTCGCCTTGGATGTTTAAGTCATTTCAACCTTGAATTTTACTCTAAAAAATGCTGGGTTAAAAACAACCCAAGTTGGGTTGAATATGGACAAACCCAGACAGACATTGGGTTTCATACCACCCAGTTTCTGGGTTTGTCCATTTTTTTCAACCCAACTTGGGTTGTTTTTAACCCAGCATTTTTTAGAGTGTACCTTCGGGTGCTGTCCCAGTGACAGCACTGTACCTTTTTTCTCAGAGTGTTTAATCTCATAAATTGTCAATTATTATCATTTACAAAAGTGTGTTTTTTCTGCTGATGTGGCGGGAAGGGGTTTCCATAGATACAGTCCAGCCCGTCTTACACCGGGATCGGCGCGTGATCGCGGAGGCGCGCGCGGTACCGGAGCAGCCAGGCGCGCACCTCGGAGAGTCGGTATCCCTCCGGTCCTCTTCCGCCCTCGTACACCACGCGCGCGTCCTGCACGACGTACAGTCTGTCGAAGAACGCGCCGTACGCGCGGTTGGACGCGTTGTCCATGCAGTCGACCACTATCGCGCATCCCGGCGCCGCGCGCTCCATCAGCCGCGCCGCGCGCACGCGCTCCTCCAGACTGCGGTGGCGGCGGATCTGATAGGGCGCGTCGGAGCTGCTCCAGCCGTCGCGGGGATGCGCCTCCTCGATGTACACCACGAGCGCGTCCGCGATGTCCGCGTACTCGCGCACGAGCCGCTGGAACGCTTTCAGACGCCTCATGAACGGAGGTCAGCTGCAGCTCCCGAAGTTCAGCACCAGCGGCCGGCGCGCGCGAGCAAACTCCAGGATGCGTGCGCGCTCCTGACGCTCCAGCGGGACCACCTCGCTGTTGGGCGCCGGGTGGCCGAGGCGCGCGGACTTCATCCAGTCCAGCTGGTGCCCGCGGAACACCGCTTTGAGCGACTCCCAGCTGAACATGCGGTTATTGTCGGAGACGCACAGCGGAGGCTCCTCATCATCTTCATCCTCATCATCCTGACGGAATAAAACTCTCTTTCTAACGCACGCGAAGTCCAGACACCACAGCATGAGCGCGGCCACGAGGAACCGCGGTAAGATGAGCAAACACACGAGCGCGCTCCTCATGATCAGAGTTTAGATGCTCAGCTGCTCCACTTCCCTTTATATGATGGATGTCTGTCAGTCACTCCGCCTCCACACACACACACACACACACACACACACACACACACACACACACACACACACACACACACACACACACACACAGCTCCTAAACCTACCCATCTCACACACACACACACACACACACACACACACACACACACACACACACACACACAGCTCCTAAACCTACCCATCTCTCACACACACACACACACACACAGCTCCTAAACCTACCCATCTCTCTCACACACACACACACACACACACACACACACTGCCCCTAAACCTACCCATCACAGGAAACATTCTGCATGTTTACTTTCTCATAAAAACTCCTCCTGTGTGATTTATAAGCCTTTTGAAAAGTGGGGACATGGGTAATGTCCTTATATTTCACAAAAACAAGCACACACACACACACACACACACACACCGCGTCAGAGACTCCAGGACTGACGCGTCTTTACGCGCGGAGAAACTTCATCTGACGTGATCGGAGCGGAGCGTGTCGTCAGCCATCAAACTCGAGCAATCAATCAAGCGCGCTCATGATCAGGTGTGTGTGTGTGTGTGTGTGAACTTTATGGACGCGCACTTCTATCTATGGTAAGCCGTTTGGCCTTTTATCCATTCGCAGGATATTGATCCCTGATATCTGTGAATGTCACCATAGGCTGCCATTCAAACTCTGTTTTCTGATGTCATGAATGTGACTAAGAAAGCCACGGAGCTCTGAAATTATACTGTTATCAGGAATTCATATCCTGTGAATCATGGGCGTCCGAACCATTGTGTGGACCCGCCCACTTTTTACGACTAATGATATTGGACCCGCCCACTTTTTACGACTAATGATATTGGCCCCGCCCACTCTTTACGACTAATGATATGGATATTGGCCCGCCCACTCTTTACGACTAATGATATTGGCCCGCCCACTCTTTACGACTAATGATATTGGCCCGCCCACTCTTTACGACTAATGATATTGGCCCGCCCACTCTTTACGACTAATGATATTGGCCCGCCCACTCTTTACGACTAATGATATTGGACCCGCCCACTTTTTACGACTAATGATATTGGCCCCGCCCACTCTTTACGACTAATGATATTGGATATTGGCCCCGCCCACTCTTTACGACTAATGATATTGGCCCGCCCACTCTTTACGACTAATGATATTGGCCCGCCCACTTGTATTGTCTAATGATATTGGCCCGCCCACTCTTTACGACTAATGATATTGGACCCGCCCACTTTTTACGACTAATGATATTGGCCCCGCCCACTCTTTACGACTAATGATATTGGATATTGGCCCCGCCCACTCTTTACGACTAATGATATTGGCCCCGCCCACTCTTTACGACTAATGATATTGGCCCGCCCACTCTTTACGACTAATGATATTGGCCTGCCCACTCTTTATGACTAATGATATTGGCCCGCCCACTTGTATTGTCTAATGATATTGGCCCGCCCACTCTTTACGACTAATGATATTGGACCCGCCCACTTTTTACGACTAATGATATTGGCCCCGCCCACTCTTTACGACTAATGATATTGGATATTGGCCCCGCCCACTCTTTACGACTAATGATATTGGCCCGCCCACTCTTTACGACTAATGATATTGGCCCGCCCACTCTTTACGACTAATGATATTGGCCCGCCCACTCTTTACGACTAATGATATTGGCCCGCCCACTCTTTATGACTAATGATATTGGCCCGCCCACTCTTTACGACTAATGATATTGGCCCGCCCACTCTTTACGACTAATGATATTGGCCCGCCCACTCTTTACGACTAATTATATTGGCCCGCCCACTTGTATTGTCTAATGATATTGGCCCCGCCCACTTGTATTGTCTAATTATATTGGCCCCGCCCACTTGTATTGTCTAATGATATTGGCCCCGCCCACTTTTATCGTCTGTAATTCAGCTCATGTCTGTTCACCCCTAACCGATAAACACTTATTATTAAACACGTTAGACGCTTTATTTCCACTTTTCTAATATTTTCTCCACTTTTATTGTAAATAAATGTCTTTCCGATCTGATGTGTGATGGGAAAGGGAGTAGAGCGAGTTCGGCAAAAGGCGGATTCGAACCTCTGATCGATTAGAGTCTAACCTTGATGCCGTGCGTCTCTTACCGCTACACTACAGCCGCGGTCAATAACTCACTGATTTACGTAACTTTAGTCTGGCCCAATCAGTCGTTTAGTAAACGGCGGTATATTAGTATTTAATGTAAATATGGCATCTAACGTTACTCCAGTAAAAAAAAAGAAGACACTCATGCCAGCAGAATCACCGCCATTAGCCCGATTCGCACGGGACTGGTATTATCTGGACCTCTGCTGATTTGTAATAATTGAGAATGTCTGTGATCTTAATCCTGAGCGAATCGACCATGTCTGTAATTTGTAAAGTAAAAATTCCCCGCGAATGACCTGCCGTATTTCACGAACACCGAGGTCCTGTGATGATAGCAGTCCCGCGCGAATCGCCATCTCTGATTAGGCGGATCGGAATCATTGGATATCATTGTTGCAAGGTTTTTTCTTCCTGTGTGCATTTCTATCTTCATCTTTCATGAAGAACGGAGGCTCCGTAATAATGGGTAAAATAAGATATCTCCTGTCGTTTTACTGATCTAGTAAATGCGTCTTGATTTAAGAATTGTTAGATAGGAATTTTTTTTGCAGTGTAGTCAAAAATATAAGTAATAACAAAGAACGTGCATGCGTGTGTGTGTGTGTGTGTGTGTGTCCAAATGCCTGATTGGTGCTCTAATCTTTTCTACTCTCAGGTTGTCGACCTTCTCTTGGAAGTTGAAGACGGTTTCGGCCAGCCGCTGGACGTAGGGGTCGAGTTTATAGGACTCCCAGACCAGAGAGATGTGGAGAGCTCTGTCCCGTCCGTTTCACAACCAAACACTCACGAGATGTGCCAAGGAAACCACGCGAGATCACGTGTGCGTCAGACTGGAGTTCTGATTTAAAGCGTTAGTTCAGCCATAAATGTAAATTGTGTGATTAATTCCTCCTGTGGTTGATGAGTCAGTGAATCGATTCATGATTCGGATCACCAAAGTGATTTTAGCCGTTTGACTCGCGATCCGAATCATGAATCGATTCACTGACTCATAACGGTTCGAATCATGAATCGATTCACTGACTCATAACGGTTCGAATCATGAATCGATTCACTGACTCATAACGGTTCGAATCATGAATCGATTCACTGACTCATAACGGTTCGAATCATGAATCGATTCACTGACTCATAACGGTTCGAAGCTTTGTTCTGAAATCGGCCATCACTCTATAAGTCGTTATTTAGTGTTTTTGCGCACTAACTCTATTCTGGCCTCTTCATCAATGATTGTAGAACCGCTGTAGTGAGATGGGCTTTGTAACGACGTCTTTAGTGCCTTTATGGGTCTTGAGAGAGGAAATGACATTGGTGTCAATGAAGGCCTTTCTGAGCCATCGGATTTCAACACTAATATCTTCATCTGTGTGTGAAGATGAGCGGAGGTCTGACGGCTGGCCAACCACAGGAGGAATTAATCACACTATTTACACTACAGGCTGAACTAACGCTTTAAAGGTGACATGAATGTCACTCCGCTGAACCAGCACCGGGTTTCCTTTGATTTCGGGCATTGGTCTGAGATTTAACAAAACCTGTCGGCGAGTCAACATCAGGCAGTGTGAGCCCGACACTAGTTTTTAAAATCGTTTTGCATGAATAGCACAGTTAGTCAATCACCGCAACTATAATCAATCAATCGATCAATCACTTTCAGCACAATTACTTACAGCTAAAGACCGATACAAATGAAGCCATTAACCAGCTTTAGTGTTCACAGCATCGCTTATTGTTTCATTTATAGTGTACGTGTTCCGAGTGCTAATCTAAAAACAGGCTTTGCTCGTGACACACACACGGCAAACTAAACACGATCGCATTACGCTTGAAATATGTCAAGTTCAGAAGTTCAGAATGCATTCTGTGATGTTCGAACAAGAAGCCAGACAGAAATAGGACGCAGCGCTAGTATGTTGGGTACGTTTGTACATTAGCAGTGTGTGTTACACGCGAGTACGTGGAGGACGGCACGCCTGGAGCCTGGAGAAGAGAATAAACACGTTACATTAAAGACCCCACGAAAGCAAACGGACAATTCGTGTGTTTTAATGGAATATCGCAGTTATTTATCGGTGCACATCATTGTGTTAATAATCAGAATCACTTCATCTCTGAGGACGAGGGCGGGGTCACCTGTCACTCACAGGAGATCAGCCAATAGCAGACCACAGCCATCCAATCAGCTCCCCACACACAGAATCAAGCCCCGCCCACATTTGTTCTTGTTTGCGATTCACTCGATAATCATATGGTTTGCTTTTTGAGTACATCATTACCATCATCATTATCATCATCATTATTATTTTATATATGCTGTAATTCACTTGTTGCACTTACACTCTAAAAAATGCTGTTGGGTTGAAGTTGGGTTGAAAATGGACAAACTCAACTTGGGTTGTTTTTAACCCAGCATTTTTTAGAGTGTATTATATATTCATATATTTACATTTTAGTGGTGGAGGCTTTGAATAAGCCCTTTGGGTTTCTTGCCTCTCCCTGCACAGTCTACACTCTAAAAAATGCTGGGTTGTTTTAAACCCAATGTTGGGTCAAATATGGCCTAACCTAGCAATTGGGTTTTAACCCTGCGGTTGGGTTAAATATTTGCTTAAGACAACCCAATCGCTGGGTTAAAACAACCCAATTGTTAGTCCATATTTGACCCAACATTGTTTTGTTTTTTTTATTAACCAGATTTTTTTTTAGTGCATGGATTGTAACTTAGTTTTTTTCTTGTGTATATTTTACATTTGTGCAAATAAAGTAAAACCATAAAAACAACAAGTAAGACTTGAGAAAAAGTATCGCTAATGTAATGTAATGGATTACTTTTCTCATTACTTTAGTTACTTCTTAAGGGAGTTGCACAATATTGTAACGCATTACTTTTCAGAGTAACTTTCCCCAACGCTGCCCTTTTCATGCTCTAATTTCTCTTATTCGTGTTTATGAAAACCACTCGCCGGTGATATGATCTGTGTCGCATGAGTTAAAATGCGAATCACAATAAACCCATCGTCTTCAGATGAAAGCGTGTTTTAAACCGGATTAGTTTCCATGGAAACATCTTCTGTCCTGCTGACAGGCACGCTCTCATGCTGCTTAAAGGGATAGCTCACCCAAAAATGAAATGTCTGTCATTAACTCCTATCCGAGAGCGCATGCAAGTGTATGCACACTATACTGTCCATGTCCAGAAAGGGAATAAAAACATCATGCTGAAGCCAATGCTGAATAAAGTCGTAGTTTTTGTTATTTTTGGACCCAAATGTATTTTGGATGCTTCAAGAGACTCTAATTAACCCACTGATGTCTCATATGGACTACTGTGATGATGTTTTTATTCCCTTTCTGGACATGGACAGTATAGTGTGCATACACTTGCATACGCTCTCGGACTAAATATAAAATATCTTAAACTGTGTATGAAGATGAGCGGAGGTCTTACGGGTGTGGAGCGACACTAGGGGGAGGAGTTAATGACAGACATTTCATTACTGGCTGAACTAACCCTTTAATCTCCACAAAGAGTCTGAGGCAGGAATGCTGTTGTGAGTGAAATGAGAACTGCATCATCTTCCTCTTTGCATGAATGATCTGAAGCTTTACGCTTGAGCTTGACAGCGGTGAGGATGGTGGTGCACCAGAAGCTCAACACTCCTCTTCTGTGCATGTCGCTTCAGTATTGACTGAGTAATGGTCGGCTCGTTGCCCAGCTACCTTCAATAAACCGAGATGGTTGTCGGCAGCGGGGTCAGTGCATCCGAGGACAGCGCAGTGAGATGGCACGGGTCCCGTGGAGGAAGCCTTTCATCACCTAGCATTTACGATAGCCATAATCATCATCATCATCATCATCGCAGCGATTTATCCGCTGATGGGTCACTCATATGCCATTTAATACACACGCCTTTATCCCAGCATCCGCCAATCTCACACTCAACTCACACCAACCGTTTCTCAGCCATCGGTTATCTGATAATCCCCGGTCGGTCACGCACCTCTGATGGAAATGCATTGCTCTCTTTAACTCTCTCTCACACACACACACACACACACACACACACACACACACACACACACACACACACACACACACACACACACACACACACACACACACACACACACACACACACACACAGCCCCTAAACCTACCCATCACAGGAAACATTCTGCATTTTTACTTTCTAAAAAAACTCCTCCTATGTTCAAGTTCAAGTTCAAGAGTTTTATTTGTCACACACACAGTTATACAGAATACAACCGGCGGTGAAATGTAAACAGGTCCGCTCCATGGACAGCAAATAACAATTAACAAAAAAGCACAATAAATTATAAAATAGGATAAGGTGCTATATATATACATATGTAGAATTATGAATAAATCAAGTAAAAGAAATAAGAGATGTGGAATAAAATAAGTGAGATAAGTAAACTGGAGACTATAAAAATAAATCTGTGGATAACAGAAGTGCAGGAGTGTAATGTGCAAACAGCATTATAATGAGTAGTTACATGAACACAAGAATAAAGTGCAGAGCAATATCAGTGTGTGAGTTTGTTAATACTGAAGTGAGGTGAAGTCACATGTAGTTAAGTGACAGCGTTCAGGAGTCTGATGGCCTGTGGGAAGAAACTCCTCCTGAGTCTCTCAGTTTTGGCCATCAGGCTACGGAAGCGCTTACCAGAAGGCAGCCGGGTGAAGTGGGGGTTGGCCGGGTGATTAATGTCCTTGATGATTTTTGTAGCTCTGCCTCTGCATCGTTTGATGGAGATGTCCTGCAGAGACGGGAGAGCTGACCCTGAGATGCGCTCGGACAAGCGCACCACTCTGTGTGATTTATAAGCCTTTTGTAAAGTGGGGCCATGGGTAATGTCCTCATATTTCACCCTCTCCTGTAATACCTGTGTCATACCCATGGCATTATACACATTTGGGTCCTCATATGTCACCAAAACTTGCCCCCCCCACACACACACACCGGTTCTGTGTTGCTGATGTGCGGCTCATACAGTCGTGTGATGAGTGCATTATGGGATTCAAACAGGATTTATGCTCAAGGCTGCACATGACAAACTGCATTAGGGTTAAACACTTAAAGGCACAGTATGTAATTATTCAGCACAGAGGCGTGTCTTGACACCTGAGTGGGCGGACTTTTTATTCTATTTATTTTATTATTTTATTCTGCCGCAAGCGCTTCCACTTTTTCTGCTCGTGTGAGTGTGTGTGTCTGTGTACATGTTTTTCTAGCCTGGTGGGGCCTTCACTCTGAATGCACACAGACTCATGGGGACTCGTGTCACTGTGGGGACCTAAACTGAGGTCCCAATGGGTACAAAGGCTTATAAATCAAACAGAATGAGGTGTTTTGAAAATGTAAAAATGCAGAAAGTTTCCTGTGATGGGTAGGTTTAGGGGCAGTGTGTGTGTGTGTGTGTGTGTGTGTGTGTGTGTGTGTGTGTGTGTGTGTGTGTGTGTGTACGTACGTACGTGAGTGTGTTAAAGTGATGTTATAACGCTACTCTGAGCCGCTTGTTGACACTGCGGTGAGCGAGATCATATTAGGCGGTAAAACACGGCACTGAGCGGTAAATCAACAACAGCAGATATAAACAATAAGACTAACTGTGCTGAGCTGGAGGACAATCATCAGTTTCTGTCCATCAGTGATCCGAACAGAGTCTAATAAAACACATCAGATATTAAAGTGGCGATACTGTTGCCATGGTTACTGCACCATAACACCGGATGATGATGATGTCACGGATAGGCGACGCATGGGCTATAATCGCTGATTTCTCTGATTTACACATTTAGGATAATGCACACAAGTCAACACAATACATAACACAAATCCAAAAACTCACATACTGTGCCTTAAAGCTACTCTGTGTAACTTTATTAGTTCATTCTTAGCTAAAACACTTAGTGCTTTCAAAAAAATATGTGCTCATTAATGTATATTTACAACTTTCGAGTAATAAAGTATTCTGGTAAGTTTATAATCTGCCGTTGGAAACCCATACGGGTGAGGGGTTCGAGTGCCGGCCGCCATGTTGCTCCTCCATCTTGAAAGTACAGTAGCCAAAGAGGGACATACCCGTAAACTCAAGCTTCGCCTTTCGCGTTTAACACTCGATGGCACTCATGGACGAGGTCGAACTGGAAGCCGTGTTAATCTTGGACTAAATCAGCCACCGTAGGAGTTAAACCGAAATCAGAATTGAGAGGAACAGAAGCTAATATTCCCTGGATGGTCATAAACCTTTACACCGCTAGATGGGGGAATATCACACAGGGGAGCTTTAAGAAAAGAGGGATCAAAAGAGAAAAATACTTATTATACTTCGCAGTTCATATTGATAAAACATGTTCTTCCTCAGTATTTCCGTCTGGTTTTCCAGCACAAATATCTGATCATCCTTAAATCATTTACTGGAGAAGAGGCACGACTGAAGATATAGAGAAGTTGGTCAAAATGAAGTTTGTGCTGAAAACAAGAACAAATATTTGCCAATGGAGTTGATTTTTCTTTGTCTAAAGCACACACTCGCTTCATTTTGATTCAGTTTTTCTTGCCGTTTGAGGTGCAAGTCTAATTTCTGCAGATCCTCAGTGTTCACAAGCTCAAACTCTAAGCGGATTTCCAGCGCAAAACAATCAAAGCCTTCAATTTCCTGAGGAAACGTTTGAATAATCTTGCATTAACCGGCTGGACTAAACACTCCTAATTACAGTCTGGCATCGTAATCACACGTCCACTAACGAGTCCAGACAGAAGAAACACTCGACACTAATGACTGTTCGTGTCAGTTTCCTGAGGGTCAGTAACGCATTACAACTCACTCCAGTTACGTAATCAGATTACTTTTTCAAGTAACTAGTAAAGTAACGCATTACTTTTAAATTTACAACAAATGATCTCATTAATATTTTAAAATAAGTAATGCAAGTTACTTTATTTTCCATTTATTGACTGACCGCTCTCCTGCCCTTATGCTGAGAGAATCATAAGTAAATACAGAGGTGTGTGTGTGTGTGTGTGTGTGGGCATGTTTTTATGACATATGAGGACACAAATGTGTATAATGCCATGGGTATGACACAGGTATTACAGGAGAGGGTGAAATATGAGGACATTACCCATGGCCCCACTTTACAAAAGGCTTATAAATCACACAGGAGGAGTTTTTATGAGAAAGTAAAAATGCAGAATGTTTCCTGTGATGGGTAGGTTTAGGGGCTGTGTGTGTGTGTGTGTGTGATGGGTAGGTTTAGGGGCAGTGTGTGTGTGTGTGTGTGTGTGTGTACACATGTACATGATTTCTAGATGCGAGCATGCATTTACTTAATCTCACTTGCACAAAAAAAAGATTGAGTATTCCTCAAAATGAATAAAATCAGTGAAATGCAAAACCAGGACCTCCAATAATTAAATATGTTAAAGGCACAATATGTAAGATTTGAGGGTTAAAATACCCAGAAGCCTCTAGAACAGTGTTATATATTATGTTGGATTGTGTGCATTATCCCAAAAGTGACAACGTCGGCAGTAGCCTAGATCTATGGTATTGACGGCAAAATAGGCTACAGAATATTTCGTTCTGTATTGACAGGTTTAATATTTCAAAATCGATAATTATGCTGTTTTTTTTAATATTACAATTAGGCCTATATCTGCATTTATGTTAACCTAGAGACTTTCAAATATGAAAATGTAATTTATTAATATATATTCGTGTGTAAATGGCATATAAACATCTTTTCCTATTATATTTTGCTTGGAAATGCTTCCAACACGCTCGCGTGTCGCGTGAAAAATAGGCGTCTCTTCTATTTGAAGCATGCACGCGTTTTCCGCGCGGCTCGGACTGACGCAGGCAGTATGCAAGCTCTAACCGGTTAACATGGGAGCCGAAATAAAAACGGACACGCCACGCAGCCGAGACGCTCACGCCACGCTTGCAGTGAGTCCCCGGCCTGAGGTACACGCCTGAATGTACATTAACGTCGATTTCCTTATTATTTCAATTTTGATGTGAAATGGTCTTTACATTTGCCCCAAAAAGTACTTTTTTATTATTATTAAAAAACAACAAGCCCAGCCCAGGTGAGAAAAAGTTGTACAAAAGTAGCGTAACATTACATTTCTTAAGAAGTAATGCAATTAGTTACTTTTTAAGGAAGTAACGCAATATTGTAATGCATTACTTTTCAAAGTAACTTTCCCCAACACTGTCTGTACCTGATGCATTAGATGTTTCCCTCTTATTATAATAATCTCCGGCATGGACATATCCATCTCAATGTGATTTTATTCCCTGGTTAAATAAAGGTATTCCTGGGTTTTGGGGGCGGTTCTGCATTCGGGACCAATGAAAATCATTCATCCAGTCATTATTGACGGTCTCAGAATTAAAACACGAGTGTGTTCGCTCACGGTTTAGTGCGCTTTAGAACTGACTCGACAAAGAATAAAAGGCTGATGAAATGATCCTTGTTTTTCAATCTATCCTGTATTGATTTAAATAAATTGACAACTCATGAATCAAGCGAAGCGCTTCAATGATCCTGGAAAACCAGGGCATATAATCAAGCAAAACATTTGGCTGCATTTGAATGCACCTAACCTTGATTTAAACATTTATTGCTCAACTACACAACTAATATATTTTTAAGAGAAAGCTGATTGTGACAGACGTGTGCTCTGAGTTGTTCAGGACGGCAGCAGTGAGATCCTGAGATCGGTCAGTCGTTCAGGAGCCTGTCGAGTTTCTGGAATGCAAATATAACACCACTGCAATCCCCTTCCATCTGCAGGATATTAATAAAGCCACACGACAGAGGAGCCGCACAGACCATCATTTACATTCTAGCAGCTCTTAATGGCTCACTTCGTGACTATAGTGTTGACAAAAAAGCATTTGATCGTTTATACTAGCCTGACGTGGTCATACTCGGCTCTAGTCAGGATATGAGTCTGATGCTCATTGGGCTGTGATTATGAGGCGTGTTTTAACCCAACCAGGAAAGACCTCGATTGGACTGATCGACAACCAATCAGAGCAACGAAGCGTCGCATTGTCATATGTCAACAGAGCTCAACTGCACTGTGTTGCCAAGTTTTTTCCGCGGGTTGAAGCGACTATTATGTGATGACCCATGAGTGCGAATTTTAGCAGCAACCTTGCCAAAATAACACACATTTTACCCCCAAAACACCATTTTCGGATTTTGAGAGAGAGAACGCTCTAGAGTAACGCTCAGAGAACGCTCTAGAGTAACGCTCAGAGAACGCTCTAGAGTAACGCTCAGAGAACGCTCTAGAGTAACGCTCAGAGAACGCTCTAGAGTAACGCTCAGAGAACACTCTAGAGTAACACTCAGAGAACTCTCTAGAGTAACGCTCAGAGAACACTCTAGAGTAACGCTCAGAGAACGCTCTAGAGTAACGCTCAGAGAACACTCTAGAGTAACGCTCAGAGAACGCTCTAGAGTAACGCTCAGAGAACTCTCTAGAGTAACGCTCAGAGAACACTCTAGAGTAACGCTCAGAGAACTCTCTAGAGTAACGCTCAGAGAACACTCTAGAGTAACACTCAGAGAACTCTCTAGAGTAACGCTCAGAGAACACTCTAGAGTAACGCTCAGAGAACGCTCTAGAGTAACGCTCAGAGAACACTCTAGAGTAACGCTCAGAGAACACTCTAGAGTAACGCTCAGAGAACTCTCTAGAGTAACGCTCAGAGAACACTCTAGAGTAACGCTCAGAGAACTCTCTAGAGTAACGCTCAGAGAACTCTCTAGAGTAACGCTCAGAGAACTCTCTAGAGTAACGCTCAGAGAACACTCCAGAGTAACGCTCAGAGAACACTCTAGAGTAACGCTCAGAGAACTCTCTAGAGTAACGCTCAGAGAACACTCTAGAGTAACGCTCAGAGAACACTCTAGAGTAACGCTCAGAGAACACTCTAGAGTAACGCTCAGAGAACACACTAGAGTAACGCTCGGAAAACGCTCTAGAGTAACGCACAGAGAACACTAGAGTAACGCTCAGAGAACACTCTAGAGTAACGCTCAGAGAACACTCTAGAGTAACGCTCAGAGAACACTCTAGAGTAACGCTCAGAGAACACTCTAGAGTAACGCTCAGAGAACACTCTAGAGTAACGCTCAGAGAACACACTAGAGTAACGCTCAGAGAACACACTAGAGTAACGCTCGGAAAACGCTCTAGAGTAACGCACAGAGAACACTAGAGTAACGCTCAGAGAACACTCTAGAGTAACGCTCAGAGAACACTCTAGAGTAACGCTCAGAGAACACTCTAGAGTAACGCTCAGAGAACACTCTAGAGTAACGCTCAGAGAACACACTAGAGTAACGCTCAGAGAACACACTAGAGTAACGCTCAGAGAACACTCTAGAGTAACGCTCAGAGAACGCTCAGAGAACACTCTAGAGTAACGCTCGGAGAACACTCTAGAGTAACGCTCGGAGAACACTCTAGAGTAACGCTCGGAGAACACTCTAGAGTAACGCTCAGAGAACACTCTAGAGTAACGCTCAGAGAACACTCTAGAGTAACGCTCAGAGAACACTCTAGAGTAACGCTCAGAGAACACTCTAGAGTAACGCTCAGAGAACACTCTAGAGTAACGCTCAGAGAACACTCTAGAGTAACGCTCAGAGAACACTCTAGAGTAACGCTCAGAGAACACTCTAGAGTAACGCTCCCATAATGTTTGAAGAATGATACAGTGTTCCCCTAACGTTCACTGCAAACCCCCAATAAGTTGGCAAAACATAATATAACACTTAATTTTAGCATTTATTCTCCTTTTTAAATGTCATGGCAAAGCATGCTGGGAAATAGAAAACCCAGCCTAGATTCACTTAAATATAAGTTAGTCTAAATTAAGTTCATAAAACTCAAAACAATGAAAGCTCAGATTACTTAAAATGTGTCAGTTTTTTGAGCTCAAAGGGAAGAGAAAGTTCTATATACTCCTGAGCATTCATTTGATTAAACTATGAAGTTGGCTCTACTCAGACCAGTTCATTATTTTGGGTGTTAGGGTTTACGGAAGTTTTTAAAACTTTCAGCAAACTTTTAGACATAACATTTTTCTAAATTAATGGGAACGTTATCAAAACGTCAGCTTTAGTAATACGGCGTTAACGTTAAGCTTAAATAAAGCGTTTAAATGTAAAATGTTAGATATACTCAGTATTTAGATATATTTAGATAGTGTTTATATATAGTAAAGGTAAGTTTTCCCACACACACACACAAACACACACACACACACACACACACACTGGCATCTGCCAAATTCCAGGAGGTCAAAGACTAGCATGTGCATCCCATAAAGTGCACTCATTGATCATCATCATGGGTAACACGATCCCATTGGAGAACAACTGTTGCCATGGAAACCGCCGACGGGTCACATTCATCCGCATCTCTCTCAGGTCATCTGAGGACAACCGGAGCTCCCTTTATATGCGTGTAAGATACATCAATTCACTTCATAGAGTGCTTGTCACGATACACATGGTTTCAAAGCAGCTTTATATAATGTTTATATCTTAAAGGGATAGTGCACCCAAAAATGAAAATTACGCCATGATTTAATCCCCCTCAAGTCATTCTAGGTGTGTATGACATTCTTGGAAGCTTGTAAGAGCCAGGACATGTTGTAATATACCTCTTTGTCTGAAAGAAGAATGTCATGTACACCTAGGATGAGTATATCAGTTTGGGTGAACTATCCCAATAAAGTCCAAAGTTGACATCAAAGTTTTTTTTAAATGTATGGAATATTGCAGTTATTTATAGGTGCACAACATTATTGTGTTAATAATCTTGAGTCAGAATAACTTAATCTCTTCTCTGAGGACGAGGTCACCTGTCACTCACAGGAGATCAGCCAATAGCAGACCACAGCCATCCAATCAGCTCCCCACAGACACAATCAAGCCCCGCCTACATTTGTTCTTGTTTGCGATTCACTCGATAAGTGGCACAATAGAGAATACCAATCCAAGTTTAATATCTTTTTGTGATCATATATATTTATTAATATGTATGTATACAGTCAGACACGTTAATCTAATTATAAGATGTTTCCCCAAGCGCTTCAGTTCATGGTGAGGTCAAAGGTCAGACGACTGCTGATATAAAGCGAAGAATATTAAAGTCCACTTGTAGTCAAAAATGTCATCCCTTAAAACTCATCTTTGATCACCAAGATTACATATTTAAAAGTTTTTTTCCTGTGAAAACTAAATTCTTGAATGTAACTCGACACCTTGCTTCATTTATTATATGCGGATTCATGAATATGCAAATTAGCCCCGCCTCCATTCACTCGCACCAGCTCAGAATCTGCACTGCTTTTATCAAGCAAACACGAGAATAACTGTCATATTATTAGTAATATTTCAGCTGGACTGAAGCAGCTTTACTTATAAGCTTTATTTATGGTAAATATTTATGGTAATTATCTAGATATAATTTAATTTAGAAAACATGAGTATTAAATATGTAAAATCCATTAACATTGTGGGGACATTTGGTACACACAGACACACACATGCACTATTGTTCATTCATTTATTCACTTAGTTATATACACGCTTATTTACATTTCCAAGATTATACCTAATAAACTTGTACATAGTAAATTGCTTATCTTATTTGTTTATTTTAATTTGTATATTGTGTACACTCCCCTATAGGATTATTAGGAACACACACTAATGCTGTGTTTGACCCTTTCTCCTTCAGAACTGCCTTAATTCTCCGTGGCATTGATCAGCAAGCTGCTGAAAGCATTCTTTAGAAATGTCGGCCCATATTGATAGGAGAGCATCTTGCAGTTGATGGAGATTTGTGGGATGCACATCCAGGGCACGAAGCTCCCGTTCCACCACATCCCAAAGATGCTCTATTGGGTTGAGATCTGGGGACTGTGGCGGCCATTTTAGTTCAGTCAACTCATTGTCATGTTCAAGAAACCAATCTGAAATGATTGGAGCTTTGTGACATGGTGCATTATCCTGCTGGAAGTAGCCATCAGAGGATGGGCACATGGTGGTCATAAAGGGATGGACATGGTCAAAATAAATGCTCAGGTAGGCCGTGGCATTTAAACGATGCCCAATTGGCACTAAGGGGCCTAAAGTGTGCCAAGAAAACATCCCCCACACCATTACACCACCACCACCAGCCTGCACAGTGGGAACAAGGCATGATGGATCCATGTTCTCATTCTGTTTACGCCAAATTCTGACTCTACCATCTGAATGTCTCAACAGAAATCGAGACTCATCAGACCAGGCAGCATTTCTCCAGTCTTCAACTGTCCAATTTTGGTGAGCTTCCTATTTGTAGTGGAGATGAGTGGTACCCGGTGGGGTCTTCTGCTGGTGTAGCCCATCCGCCTCAAGGTTGTGTGTGTTGTGGCTTCACAAATGCTTTGCTGCATACCTCGGTTGTAACGAGTGGTTATTTCAGTCAAAGTTGCTCTTCTATCAGCTTGGATCAGTCGGCCCATTCTCCTCTGACCTCGAGCATCAACAAGGCATTTTCTCCCACAGGACTGCTGCACTGGATGCTCTTCCCTTTTCACACCATTCTTTGTAAACCCTAGAAATGGTTGTGTGTGTAAATCCCAGTAACTGAGCAGATTGTGAAATACTCAGACCGGCCCGTCTGGCACCAACAACCATGCCACGCTCAAAACGGCTTAAATCACCTTTCTTTCCCATTCTGACATTCAGTCTGGAGTTCAGGAGATTGTCTTGGCCAGGACCACACCGCTAAATGCACTGAAGAACTGCCATGTGATTGGCTGATTAGATAATGGCATTAATGAGAAATTGAACAGGTGTTCCTAATAATCCTTTAGGTGAGTGTGTGTTGTTGTTTGTAATATCTGTGTCTTGTCATTCTGTTGCACTGTGGAACTCCTGTCAATACAACAAATTCCTATTATGTGTAAATATACCTGGCAATAAAACGTATTTTAAAAAAAAGCCATAAAAGCCTGATTTATCAAATATGATACTCAACAAAAAGAAGCCATTTCAAATTTTGTCTAAAGCCTCAGTAAACTGCTATTCTTCAGACCATTATTTCCCGCTGTACAGAGTTAATCAGTGTGAATTTTACATCAGTCAGCGACTCAGATCATCTCCAGAGATTCTTCAGCACATCCGAGAGACTCATTTACGAAGATTTCATTCAACAAAGCAACTGTCGAGTCTGAAGGAACAGCGAAAGCCTTGTACAATGACAGCGCTGAACTCGTCCTTATCGCATATAATCTGATCTCTCTATAATTATGCAAACGATGCCCGATCAAGTGTTAAGGGGAAGGTTTACTGAAAACTCTGCATCCGTATCTCATCGCTCATAAATGTGTGTCTCCTTTTCTCTCGAGTAGATGTGATAAGGGCTTAAAATTACACACTGCTAAAAATGCTCTTCTTTCTCAGTCATTCTGTCTCGTTTCTAAATATCTAACAATTCTTAAATCAAGATAAATGATTTAAGATATTTTTTCTTGTTTTGTTGAAAATAAAATCTAAATGAAGAGAGTTTTTGCTTAAAACAGGCAAAATGATCTGCCAATGGGGTGAGAGAGATAATCTTATTTCTGTTTGGACCGGAAACAAGAAAACAATTTAAGAAGAGCATTTTTTGCAGTGCAGTCATCATTCATGATAAGGGCCCGACTCCGAACAGCTCTTGTTGAGGGTCAAACGGGTTTTTCTGTTGCCGTGACAGTAGAAGCAAAACTGCTTATTTTAGATTTAAGATAAGACTGGGACTCTGTTCAACGATTTGCTTCCTGTTAACGCCGGAGCCTCATGTATCTCCCCAAAACTGGACCAGTTATTCATTTGACTTATCTTTCAGCAAAGTTCCCAAAACCGCCTAAGGTGGCTCTTTGATTGACAGCTTCCTGCATTTCACACACCTGCTCTCCATTTCTCTTTCCAGCATTTCTTTACTACAGTCAACATGCTATCAGAGGGCGTCTCCATCTCATAAAGACACTGAATGTGGAGTTACATCAGCTTCTTGGAAACTCTTTCGGATGACTTCTGGTTTACTGCTCCAGAAAGTAGAAGCCATCAATGGGACTTTCAGTTTTACTAAAAAAAAAAAAGAAGGAACAAGTGACTGATCACATCTAAATGTCTGTGAATTGATGCAATTTAATTCACAGAAATACAATTTTGGCCAACTTAAAATAAATCAGATGTGATCAGTCACTAGAAAATGTTCAATTGGAGACCTGGATGTTCTTTACAGTGTAGGGTGACCATATTAAGATCACCGAAAACCAGGACAACCAATGAGATACTCAAATAATACCAGAAGTTTACTCAAAGATGCCTTATTAATTATTTCAATACATTTAGAGTATGACCCCTCTGTGTGGATAGGAAAATGGCTAACACTTTCCAACACGGGTGCGCTAATATCATTAATTCCTGCTTAACTAATGCACAGATAATCATGAGTTAATGCATTACTAATGGTGAACTAACCCATTTATTAATGATTAACTAATTGATTAAGTAATATATAATTGTGGTTATGGGTTTTGAATTAGTTAATAGTCATGAGCCTCAATAAGTAAAGTCAGAACATAATGACACCTTTATAAATCATCAGCTAATGATTAATTAAAGCAGACACTGGAGGTTAAAATGCATGGCTTTGACCGCATTAACACATTAACACATTAACACATTAACACATTAACATATTAACACATTCATTTACATTATTAGTTAACAAAATATGTTATTAAGGAATTAATACATTATGATTCATTAACTAATAGCAATTTAATGACTTTAAAGAGAGACGGGTTGCATTGATCATCTGAAGCACACACACACACACACACACACACACACACACACACACGTTGGTCTATGTGGTTTACAGGGACTCTCCATAGGCGTAATGGTTTTTATACTGTACAAACCGTATTTTCTATCCCCTTACACTGCCCCTAAACCTACCCATCACACACACACACACACACACACACACACACACACACACACACACACACACACACACACACACACTGCCCCTAAACCTACCCATTACAGAAACATCTGCAGATCAACAGATTTAAATATAAACATGTTTTGTCTGATTTATAAGCCTTTTAAACCAGTGAGGACCAGTCCAATGTCACACTAGTGGGTTTTTTCATGTTTTACTATATAAGTGAGGACATTTGTGCCCTCACAAGTATTGCCAAACAAGGAACACACACACACCTCAAAGTCAAAGCACAAACATCATTTAAATCACCAGAGCGCATTTGTTTTTTAATAGTATGATTATTCAAAGCATTTAAATGGTTTATTCTTATATATAGTGCATTACTAGCGGGACGAGATGAGCAGCGGGAGAGAGAGGGTTTCAGTGACATCACCACATTAAACGTCCATATATAATGCTGAATATAATGTATAATGATGCAGTGGGGGAAAATTTGAGGGTCCTAATAATAATAATAATACACAAATAATAATAATAATAATATTATTTTAATAATAATAATAAGTAAAAAATAAATTTAAAAAACCCTCTTCATGTTGGCTTAAAATACCGGGATACGTAGCGTATCGTGATATATATCGAATCGTGGCGCGAGTGTATCGTGACAGCCCTGCATGTTTAATCCATTGCTTATATAAAGGCCTCACAGTCTTCTCCGATTGATCACCGGGTCCCAATGGGATCATGAAACTTGACTGTCTCTTTAAAGTTGGCATCGAAGTTTCAAGTTCAGACTTTACAGCTGAAAGGCTCTCATTTCACAAATACAGAACTTAATCACATTTACAATCTCTCTCGTTCTGTCTCAAGTTGCTCAAGTTTATGAGTCAAAGTTGAACTTTACGTCTATCCGGATCTGGTTCAACATCCACGGCAGTTTCAATCTCACTCCTGAATGAAGCAAGCGCACCTCAGCGTGTCTAAATACCAAACACTCAGAACAGTTTCTAAAACAAGCCCACACACGGTTCTTCAAACACACTAACGAGCAGTGTTGGGGAAAGTTACTTTGAAAAGTAATTCATTACAATATTGCGTTACTCCCTTAAAAAGTTACTAATTGAGTTACTTTTTAGGAAAAGTAATGCAATACATTACTTTTGTGTAACTTTTTCTTACTAGGGCAGGGCTTGTTTTTTTATAACAAAAAAGTTCTATATTTGTGCAAAGGTAAAGATCTCATCATCCCAAAAATAATAATCCTCAGGCTGGGGTAAAAATGCAAACTCACGCATGAACACTAGAGGGCGCTGGATAATGGAAGAATAGCACGCAGGAGAAAAAGGCTTTAACAATAAAAACAATAAATATAGCAAATTTTGCTCATGGTTTACCTGGATCATTATAGGTCAGCATCAAGATATTGGTCAATAAAGTGGGATTAAATGCATAAAAAAATGTTTTATTTAAGATTTAATTATTGGAGGTTTGCACAGTATTCAGATTTTCTTCATTTTGAGGAGCACTGAATCGTTATTAACACACGTGAGCATTTATTCATCTCACTTGCACAATAAAGATTTATTCTAGAAATACATTAACATGTTAACACAACGCCTTCACACTGCACGGTTTTTCTCAACACGGGGACACGAGAGCTATCAGTCAAATAAATGTGGAAAAGTAACTCATATTTTGTACATTTGAAAAGTAATGCGTTATTTTACTAGTTACTTGAAAAAGTCATCTAATCGCTCAGTTACTTGCACGCTGCAAAAAATGTTCTTCTTATTTAGTATTTTGTCCAGTCCAAATATCTACAAATTCTTAAATCGAGATGCATTTATAAGTAAAATTACATTTTTGCTTGTTTTCTGGGAAAAATATCTAAATGAAGAGAGTTTTTGCTTAAAACAGGCAAAATGATCAGCCAATGGGGTGAGAAAAATAATCTTAATTCTGACTAGGGCTGGGATAAACGATTATTTTGTAAACGATTAATCTAGCGATTATTTTTTTCGATGCATCGATTAATCTAACGATTAATTTTTCCTGTCCGATTCGGTTACGATTCGATTCGATTACCGATTATCTCCCCATTAATTGCCTAATAGCAATTTATACATGTTGATTTAATTATCTGAATGAAAAAACGAATTCCTTAACATTGCAATATATGTTTATTGCTCTTAAAATTCCAAAGTAAGACTATACAATGCATTCAATAAAACCTTGAAAACATAAAGTACACACACACACACACAGACACACACACACACACACACAAATAAATAAGTATTAACCTACAACAAAGAAACATATTATACGATTTTTCTATGTATGCAACTCAGCCTACAGGCTATGCCCATCGATTAAATATCAACAAGTTGGTTAATCAAATCTGGGGACACACTGCAAGTGTGAGCGTCTCGGCTGCGTGGCGTGTCGTGTTTTGTTTTGTTTTGTTTCGGCTCCCATGTTAACAGGTTGGAGTTTGCACACTGACTGTGACGCGCGGAAAACGCGTGCATGCTAGAAATAGAAGAGCGCCTATTTTTCACGTGTGTTGGGAGCGTCTCCAGGCAAAATAGAATAGGAAAAGATGTTTATATATAATTTTGACACGAATACATATTATTAAATTACATTTTCATGTTTGAAAGTCTGTAGGTTTACATAAATGCAGATATAGGCCTAATTGTAATAATAAAAAACGTCAATTATCGATTTTGAAATATTGCAACTGTCAATACAGAACGAAATATTCTGTAGCCTAGTATTTTGCCGTCAATACCATAGATATGTGGCTACTCAAGACGTTTTCTTTGCTGTATCAGTAGGCTATTTCTGTTTAACATTAGGAATAGGGCTTCCCTCCGCATCAATAGCAGCAGCAGCGCCGCGTCAGACACGCTTCTAGTGTGCAAAGGCAGAGAAAACGCCACGCAGCCCCGTGGCTGACCCGCAACAGAAACGCCACGCGCATCCGCGGCATGACAGTGAAAACAGTTACATGTGGAGTGCATTATGGGCGCCAATACACCGTTTAAAACCGGAATAGTCCTGGGATGAAACTGCTCACTTAGAGGATGGATACCCTCGGTCACATCAGCGCGATTAGACATTGAACATTTTAAATTTAAAACAGCTTATTATGTAGGTAACGTAGCCAATGTGTCCGATGCTTTCACTTGATGCAAACGTTTGTTTTTGTGATTAAAATACATCAAATATTACCAAAACATCTGTCTTCCTGTGTGCAGAAATTTGTTTATGTAGCCGTGACAACAAAACGCGTGCGCGCCTGGAGCAGGCGCTCTTAACACAGACGCGCATGCCTGTGATGCTCCGTGCGCAACCGCGCCACCAACCCCATAGACTGTGGCCAACCCGCAAGCCTTGCACTTCTGAAAGTCTGAGGAGCCACTCGTGTTGCTACCATAGATATACATAATAAATAATATACTTAATTACATAATATACTTTATTATGTACATCTATGGTTGCTACTACTCTCCGGCGCCGCCATCTTTATTTTGAATCTGACGAATCGACGCGCATATTTTGCGTCGACGTATTTTTTGCGTCGACGTCATCCCTATTTCTGACTGAAATCTTGTTTCTTGTTTTCGTCCCAAACAGAAATAAGATTATTTCTCACCCCATTGGCAGATCATTTTGCCTGTTTTAAAGCTACACTGTGTAACTTTAGTTTATTCTTAGCTAAAAACACTTCAAAAATATATGTGCTCATTAATGTATATTTACTTCTTTCGAGTAATAAAGTATTCTGGTAGGTTTATAATCTGCCGTTGGAAACCCATACGGGTGAGGGGTTCGAGTGCCGGCCGCCATGTTGGCCCTCCATCTTGAAAGTACAGTAGCCAAAGAGGGACAAACCCGTAAACTCAAGCTTCGCCTTTCGCGTTTAACACTCGATGGCAGTCATGAACGAGGCCGAACTGTGCTGCGTTTCAGTTGTTTTTTTTTTATCATGCCCTTCACTCGCAAACTTCCCTCCGTCTCGTTCACTCGGATGTGCGTCATGCCTACGCTGCATGAGTGCCCACTACTGGCGGAAACTTTGCAAATGGACTGAACTGGAACGCCCGAAGCCCTTGATCACTTGGAATCCACTATAGAGTTGATATATTATTTATTTTTTACCTTTACGAAATTGTTTAATGCAGCATTCTATATGTTTATGGATGCGTTTGGGTTGTTTTAAATGTTTTAAAAAATAGTTATAGTTGTTTGTGGTGGGGTAAATTAAACGTGATACGTGGTGAAGTCACAATCGCGTTGCATTGTGGTATGAAGTAGACTCGCTCACTCGGTCAAAATCGAGAGCAAGGGTCTGTCCATACAAACTTCCCTTGTCCACTTCACGAAGTGGAACGCACTTCAAAATGGCGGCAGGGATTCCCCCGAGGGGAAGTGCTTAGGGAAGTTTGCAAGTGCGTGTCTTAAAGTGGAGTGGAACGCAGCATTGGAAGCCGTGTTAATCTTGGACTAAATCAGCCACCGTAGGAGTTAAACCGAAATCAGAATTGAGAGGAACAGAAGCTAATATTCCCTGGATGGTCATAAACCTTTACACCGCTAGATGGGGGAATATCACACAGGGGAGCTTTAAGCAAAAACTCTCTTCATTTAGATTTTATTTTCAACAAAACAAGAGAAAATATCTCATGTCATTTTACTGATCTAGTAAATGCATCTTGATTTAAGAATTGTTAGATATTTAGACTGGAAACGAGACAGAATGACTGAGTAAGAAGAGCGTGTTTTGCAGGGTAATGCGTTAACCCAACACTGCACACACTCCTCACACTTTCTTCAGGAAATGTACATTCTAGCTCATCAAACAAACAGCAAATACTGCCAAACCATTTCAACTCCTCCGCAAACACAAGCAAAGACTTATTAACCCAAAGTCCTACCGGTTTGATATCAGCAAACATCGTCCTCTAGCTTTAATCCCCCGGTGAAGAGCTCCGCTCCAGCCCTGATCAATCACACCTGATCGGCTGATCAAGCTCTTCAGGGTCACTGCTCTGCTAATAATGCTCTTCTTACTTTTTCGTTTCCAGTCTAAATATCTAAATATTCTTAAATCAAGATGCATTTACTAGATCAGTAAAACGACATGAGATATTTGTTCTTGTTTTGTTGAAAATAAAATCTAAATTAAGAGAGTTTTTGCTTAAAACAGGCAAAATGATCTGCCAATGGGGTGAGAGAAATAATGTTTCTAACCGCAGCCCCGCGTGTGACCGACAGGTGGCGCCACAGACCGTCTCCATCCCAGGGGGAGCACAGGATCATTTCCGACAACACAATCAACGAGACTTAAGCCTAGTTCAGACTGCACGATTTTCAAACTCGTCGGGTCACAGCTCTATTCACACTGCATGACTATCTGAGGTATCATTCAGTCACTGCTGTGTTCACACTGACCGATGGTTTGACGACAGAGGAGTTCACACTGCATGACTGAACAAGAGGAAGAATCGCCGACAACTCTCTCTCTCTCCGGTGCGCAAACTACGTTTCCCAAACACACGTGCGATGTGACAAGTAAACAACGCGAGATCACACGTGCGTCAGACCGGAGTTCTCGCGCGAGTCTTTGAATTGTTATTAAAAATGACAAACTGCACAAAGTTTGCTTCAATTGTATGTGCGCTGATTTGTGGAGAAAAAGAAAAAAGATTATGGCGGAAGAAATTGTTGGAGAGACAGAGGGAGCCAGGATTTTGTTCTGCAAAGACAGTTTGAGGTAAATAAATAATTATTTAATGTGCTGCTGCTGTGGCTGGATGTGCAAATGTTTGGCCTTTGTTTCTGTTTGATAGAATTGTAAATATATCTATTAAAATACTGATATTCTGCTCTATAACTCCTCCCTGAACCTCCTGCGGCCCTTTATCTCACTCTCTCATTGGCTGTCGGTGTAATTTTCAGTCAGAACCCTGTTCACACAGCAGGAGTTTGAATCGCCGACAGGTCCAGATATTTAGCATGCCAAATATCTCACCGGCGTCGGCGACTCGTCGGCGATTCTCTCTGATCGCGTCTTTGATAATTCATACTGCGTGATTGTCACTTGCGTGCACGAGCACCGATTTGCCTGTGATCTCGGGCATTTGTCGGCGATTTCACAAAACCTGTCGGCGACTCAAAATCGGGGCAAAAATCGGGCAGTGTGAACTAGGCTTTACAGTAATAACGATGAGCTGTCGCGAAGGTCATTCTTTTGCTTAATTTATTAAACTAAAATATATAACCATGAGAATGAGTGTTAGTGGAGTCTGCATAGGTGAACACACACGGGTTTATTTACACTCATCTGCTCACAGGACACACATCTCAGAAACACAACCACTGATCAACTACACACACCTGAAGACACCTCAATGTGTGTGTGTGTGTGTGTGAGAGAGAGAGAGAGAGAGAGAGAGAGAGAGAGAGAGAGAGAGAGAGAGAGAGAGAGAGAGAAAGTGTGTGTGTGTGTGTGTGTGTGTGTAAGAGAGAGAGAGAGAGAAAAAGAGAGATTGTGTGTGAGAGTGAGAGTGAGTAAGAGTGTGTGTGTGAGAGAAAGTGTTTGAGTAAGAGTGTGTGTGTGTGAGAGAGAGATAGTGTTTGAGTAAGAGTGTGTGTGTGTGTGTGAGAGATAGTGTTTGAGTAAGAGTGTGTGTGTGAGAGAGTGATAGTGTTTGAGTAAGAGTGTGTGTGTGTGTGAGAGATAGTGTTTGAGTAAGAGTGTGTGTGTGAGAGAGTGATAGTGTTTGAGTAAGAGTGTGTGTGTGTGTGTGTGTGTGTGTGTGTGTGTGTGTGTGTGTGTGTGAGATAGTGTTTGAGTAAAGCCTAGTTCACACTGCCCGATTTTGAGTCGCCGACAGGTTTTGTGAAATCGCCGACAAATGCCCGAGATCACAGGCAAATCGGTGCTCGTGCACGCAAGTGACAATCACGCAGTATGAATTATCAAAGACGCGATCAGAGAGAATCGCCGACGAGTCGCCGACGCCGGTGAGATATTTGGCAGCTAAATATCTGGACCTGTCGGCGATTCAAACTCCTGCTGTGTGAACAGCGTTCTGACTGAAAATTACACCGACAGCCAATGAGAGAGTGAGATAAAGGGCCGCAGGAGGTTCAGGGAGGAGTTATAGAGCAGAATATCAGTATTTTAATAGATATATTTACAATTCTATCAAACAGAAACAAAGGCCAAACATTTGCACATCCAGCCACAGCAGCAGCACATTAAATAATTATTTATTTACCTCAAACTGTCTTTGCAGAACAAAATCCTGGCTCCCTCTGTCTCTCCAACAATTTCTTCCGCCATAATCTTTTTTCTTTTTCTCCACAAATCAGCGCACATACAATTGAAGCAAACTTTGTGCAGTTTGTCATTTTTAATAACAATTCAAAGACTCGCGCGAGAACTGCGGTCTGACGCACGTGTGATCTCGCGTTGTTTACTTGTCACATCGCACGTGTGTTTGGGAAACGTAGTTTGCGCACCGGAGAGAGAGAGAGTTGTCGGCGATTCTTCCTCTTGTTCAGTCATGCAGTGTGAACTCCTCTGTCGTCAAACCATCGGTCAGTGTGAACACAGCAGTGACTGAATGATACCTCAGATAGTCATGCAGTGTGAATAGAGCAGTGACCCGACGAGTTTGAAAATCGTGCAGTCTGAACTAGGCTTAAGAGTGTGTGTGTGTGAGAGAGTGATAGTGTTTGAGTAAGAGTGTGTGTGTGTGTGTGTGTGAGAGAGTGATAGTGTTTGAGTAAGAGTGTGTGTGTGTGTGAGAGAGAGTGATAGTGTTTGAGTAAGAGTGTGTGTGTGAGAGTGTTACGTGTGTGTGTGAGAGATAGTGTTTGAGTAAGAGTGTGTGTGTGTGTGTGTGAGAGTGTTACGTGTGTGTGTGAGAGATAGTGTTTGAGTAAGAGTGTGTGTGTGTGTGTGTGAGAGAGTGATAGTGTTTGAGTAAGAGTGTGTGTGTGTTTGTGTGTGTGTGTGAGAGATAGTGTTTGAGTAAGAGTGTGTGTGTGTGTGTGTGTGAGAGTGTTACGTGTGTGTGTGAGAGATAGTGTTTGAGTAAGAGTGTGTGAGAGTGTTACGTGTGTGTGTGAGAGATAGTGTTTGAGTAAGAGTGTGTGTGTGTGTGTGTGTGTGTGTGTGTGTGTGTGTGTGAGAGTGTTACGTGTGTGTGTGAGAGATAGTGTTTGAGTAAGAGTGTGTGTGTGTGTGTGTGTGAGAGATAGTGTTTGAGTAAGAGTGTGTGTGTGTGTGTGAGAGAGTGATAGTGTTTGAGTAAGAGTGTGTGTGTGTTTGTGTGTGTGTGTGTGAGAGATAGTGTTTGAGTAAGAGTGTGTGTGTGTGTGTGTGTGAGAGTGTTACGTGTGTGTGTGTGAGAGATAGTGTTTGAGTAAGAGTGTGTGTGTGTGTGAGAGTGTTACGTGTGTGTGTGAGAGATAGTGTTTGAGTAAGAGTGTGTGTGTGTGTGTGTGTGTGTGTGTGTGTGTGTGAGAGTGTTACGTGTGTGTGAGAGATAGTGTTTGAGTAAGAGTGTGTGTGTGTGTGTGTGTGAGAGATAGTGTTTGAGTAAGAGTGTGTGTGTGTGTGTGTGAGAGTGTTACGTGTGTGTGTGAGAGATAGTGTTTGAGTAAGAGTGTGTGTGTGTGTGAGAGTGTTACGTGTGTGTGTGAGAGATAGTGTTTGAGTAAGAGTGTGTGTGTGTGTGTGTGTGTGTGTGTGTGTGTGTGTGTGAGAGTGTTACGTGTGTGTGAGAGATAGTGTTTGAGTAAGAGTGTGTGTGTGTGTGTGTGTGTGTGAGAGATAGTGTTTGAGTAAGAGTGTGTGTGTGTTTGTGTGTGTGAGAGATAGTGTTTGAGTAAGAGTGTGTGTGTGTGTGTGTGAGAGATAGTGTTTGAGTAAGAGTGTGTGTGTGTGTGTGTGAGAGATAGTGTTTGAGTAAGAGTGTGTGTGTGTGTGTGTGTGTGTGAGAGTGTTACGTGTGTGTGTGAGAGATAGTGTTTGAGTAAGAGTGTGTGTGTGTGTGAGAGTGTTACGTGTGTGTGTGAGAGATAGTGTTTGAGTAAGAGTGTGTGTGTGTGTGTGTGTGAGAGTGTTACGTGTGTGTGAGAGATAGTGTTTGAGTAAGAGTGTGTGTGTGTGTGTGTGTGTGTGAGAGATAGTGTTTGAGTAAGAGTGTGTGTGTGTTTGTGTGTGTGAGAGATAGTGTTTGAGTAAGAGTGTGTGTGTGTGTGAGAGTCACGTGTGTGTGTGAGAGATAGTGTTTGAGTAAGAGTGTGTGTGCGTGTGAGAGAGTGATAGTGTTTGAGTAAGAGTGTGTGTGTGTGTGTGTGTGTGTGAGAGAGAGTCACGTGTGTGTGTGAGAGATAGTGTTTGAGTAAGAGTGTGTGTGCGTGTGTGTGTGTGAGAGAGTCACGTGTGTTAAAATACATAAATTATTAATATATATATATATATATATTAGTTATAAATAAATACAAAATTACCAGATAAAAATAGAAAAAAATCATTAAAAATAAATAAATAAATTAGATTTAAACATTTAAAGGAAAAAAAATGAGTGTTTAAAAACTAAAAATAGAAAAAAATAAGAAGATTAAAATAAGTTAATCAATTAGAATAAAATACATACATGAATAAAACAAGTGCTTAAAAAATATAAATATACATTAGTAATAAATGAACAAAAATAACATTAATACATTTAAATTAGATCGAAAACTAAATAAAAATATTAAAATAAGATAACAGAAAAAATATTTAAAAATTAAACAAATATATAAAAAATAAGATTAAAATAAATAAATAAAAATAAAATACATTAATAAAATGAGTGTTTAAAATATATTGGTGATTAATAAATAAAATAGATTAAAACATTTGAATAAAATAAAAATAAATAAATAAGCAAATAATAAATATATCAGTGCATTAATTAAGGGTGCAGTGTGTAGTATTTCTGAGAATCTATTGAGAGAAATGCGATATCATACACATAACTCAGTTTTCTGTGGTGTATAAAGACCTTACATACCGTTACGAGCCACACATCTACACACACCCTTACAGTCAAGCCGCCATTTTGTGCCGCCATGTTTCTACGGTGGCCCTAAAGGGACAAACTTCTCTACAGACCGTTAGCGTCTCTCTGCTGTCTCAGACGATCACATGTCCTGTGTGGGCCACCGTAGCTTCTCCATGTGCTCCGAAAGGGAGGGGCGAGCAGGTGCAATTCACAACCTCACCACTAGATGCCGCTAAAACTCACACACTGCACCTTTAATAGAAACTAATGTCAGATTTATAATCGAGTCTTCTTGAGTGTTTATAGAAGACAGATGGCGTTAAATACAGTACAGGCCACACTGCTGTCAAAAGTGTTCAGAACAATAACACAATACACACCTGAACGACACAGCAATTGGCTACATTTCTACAGTAATATTTTAATCAAATATATTTTAAATCTTAAAATGAAATGCTATAAAAACAACTGGACCAGCGAGAGCTGAGAAGATGAAGATGATGGTGACACACTGCAGAAAATGCTCTTCTTCCCCAGTATTTCTGTCTTGTTTCTAGTCGAAATATCTAAAAATTCTTACATTAAGAAACATTTACTAGACAAGTACAAATTATTGTTTTGTTTTGGGGGAAAAATAACTCAAAATGAAGAGAGTTTTTGCTTAAAATAAGATAAATAATCTGCCAATGGGGTGAGAAAAATAATCTTGTTTTCTGTTTGAATTAAGATTATTTTTCTCACCCCATTGGCAGATTATTTATCTTATTTTAAGCAAAAACTCTCTTCATTTGGATATTTTTCCCCAGAAAACAAGCAAAAATATCTCCTGTCGTTTTACGGATCTAGTAAATGCATCTTGATTTAAGAATATTTTAGATATTTGGACTGGAAACGAGACTAAATAAGAAGAGCGTGTTTTGCAGTGTGTGCTAGCGTCTGTAATATTGGCAGGGATATGTGATGAAGCGTGTGAAGGATGTTCTGGTCCGGGTGTGTGGGTCAGATGGAGCTGTAAAGCCTCTCGCAGTGGCTGAGCCGGGCCTTCTCTGGCAGGACGGTGCTGACCCGTCTGAGGCTGCGGTGCTGATGAACCAGCCTCCGGTACCGGTGGTGGGCCAGCCAGGCCTCGCAGCGAGGGAGGAAGACCAGCCCCGAGCTCAGCAGAACCACCAGACCCGTCAGAACCGCCAGAACCAGGAGGCAGAGGAGCTGACTGCGGCGGCCCAGCGGAGCCAGAGCCGGAGCGGACCCGGAGCCGGGAGCCCGAGGCCCAGCCGGAGCCGGCCGGAGCAGATGATGTGCTTTAACTCTGGCCTTCAGCTTCAGCTTACTGACGTGAAGTTCACAGGACGGGCCGGAGAATCCCACGGGACAGATGCAGGAGGAACGAGTGTCGGATCCGGTCCCGTTCACACAGGTCCCTCCATTCTGACAGCGGGGGCTGCGGACACACACACACACACACACACACACGTTTGAATACTTTTATTTGGATCTGATAGACATTACACAAGATAACAATATCCAAATACTCTGGGAAGAGTCAATGACGAGGAGACAGGTCTACAGTTCACAGCTCACACTTTTACAAGCCTGTCCATTTATTATACTCAGCACATTAAAGATAACCAAAGCATCTCCGTCTCCATATCTGCATGCTCCCTACGGTGTCCATGTACAGGTCAAAGCAGCAGCCCACACACACACACACACACACACTTCATGACCTCTTTTACAGTTACGATGTCAGGAGTATTGGGAATAGTCCCTGTCCGATGTGTTCTGATGAAACCAGTTTACCTGTACAGTGCTATGTATGTAAATGTTACTCTCATGTCCATATCTTTTGCAAGTCCACACACACACACACACACACACACATAATGTTGTGTTTCCATGTTTTGGGAGCAGACCTGAGATCATCCAGCGCTGGTGTTAATTATTGACCGCATTGATCAATCTCATCTGACCTTTACAAAGAAATCAAGAGCAATCCATCAAGCGTGCAAGCTCTGATTAGATGTGTGTGTGTGTGTGTGTGTGTGTGTGTGTGTGTGTGTGTGTGTGTGTGTGTGTGTGTGTGTGTTCAGAGTTACCTGTGGGCTGAACAGGGTCCGTTCTTCAGCTGGCAGATGTGTCCTTCTCCCTCCATCTCCACACAGGTGGAGTTCCCCGAGCAGGGCTTTGATGAACACCGGCGGACATCTGAGAGGACAACACACACACACACACACACACACACACAGACACACACACACACACAGACTCACACACACACAAACACACACACAGACACACACACACACACACACACACAGACACACACACAAACACACACACAAACACACACACACAGACACACACACACACAGTGTAGTAGATCATATTTTAAGTCACTTTGAAAAGTAATGCGTTACAATATTGCATTACTCAGCTAAAAAGTAACTAATTACGGTACTTTTTTTAACCTGGCCTGTTTTTTTCTATAAGACTTACTTCACCAATGAAAACAAAAACCCTGACTCATTAAAGTCAGCAGCAAGTACATCGGTCAATAAAGTGAGATTGAATGCATACAAATATTTGTTTTATTAAACATATTTAATCATGGGCGTCGGAAGCAAATATAAAGTGGGCGGGTCCAACATCATTAGTCGTAAAAAGTGGGCGGGTCCAACATCTTTAGTCGTAAAAAGTGGGCGGGTCCAACATCATTAGTCGTAAAAAGTGGGCGGGTCCAACAGCTTTAGTCGTAAAAAGTGGGCGGGTCCAACATCTTTAGTCGTAAAAAGTGGGCGTGTCCAATATCATTAGTCGTAAAAAGTGGGCGGGCCTAATATCATTAATCGTAAAAAGTGGGCGGGTCCAATATCATTAATCGTAAAAAGTGGGCGGGTCCAATATCACTGGTCGTAAAAAGTGGGTGGGTCCAATATCACTGGCCGTAAAAAAGTGGGCGGGTCCAATATCACTGGTCGTAAAAAGTGGGGTCTTGTCCCACACACACACACAAATAGTTCTGATGCCCATGTATTTAATTATTAGAGGTTTGCATAGTATTCTGGTTTTGCATTACACAGATTGTATTAATTGTAAGGTTTACTGAATAATTTTTTCTGTGTAAATGAGATTTAGTAAACGCACGCTCACACTGAGCCTTCAGTAACCATCATGTCTACACACAACGAGTCCACACTCAGGATTTATCTCAGCATGGGGACGAGAGAGCGGCCGGTCAATAAATGGGAAAATAAAGTAACTTGCGTTACTTATTTGAAAAAGCAATTCAGATCTTTTGTAAAAGTAATGCGTTACTTTACTAGATACTTGAAAAAGTAATCTGATTACGTAACTCAAACACTGCTGAGGTCATTACGTCAAGTTCACTGCACAAAGATCTAAACACACATCAAGACACCGGAGAAGAGAAATGACTTGATGCATTGCTTTAAAACAAGAAGCAGTGTGTGTCGGTGTGTTGAGAAAGATTAACGGGAGTGTCGGACCTCGGTCACAGCGCAGGCCGGTCCAGCCGCGGGCGCAGATGCACTGACCCGGGAGCGCGCAGGTCCCGTGCGCGCACCCGAAGGAAGGAACGCACCGATCGCACAACGCGCCTCGCCAACCGGATCTGCACCTGTAATACACACCTGCCGTTACCGTGCGCGTACACCCGGACCTCATGCTGCCTTCATGTGCTGTCGGACATTTGATAACAGCCTACCGACTTTTGAAGTCGTGATTCCGAGCTCAGTGCATTCAAGTTTCACAATGTGAGCGCGTTCATGTGCAATTCACAATAATTCCGAGAGCACGTGAAGGCAGCATTAAACTGCTCCATGAGCGCGTCCGCGACATGTTCTTCAGAAAGATGAAAGTCACACACACACACACACACACTGATAGCATCTCTGTGTGTGTATCACTTGTTTCTAAAACAGATTAATTCACACCTGCATTCTCCAGACTGCTCACAGAACCCGTGCTGTCGATGACATCCCGCACCACATTCTGGACCTGGACACACACACACACACACACACACACACACACTATCGTCATGCATCATGTCTCACACTTGAAGTTGACTGACAGCTTTAGAGAAGCAACAGTTACCGATCATGTGCGTCAGTAAATCAGAGATCGATATTTCACCTTGAGTGGATCCGAGCGCGCAGGAGAGCAGCAGAGCCGAGAACCCGAGCCGGAGAAAAGCATCCATCCTCCCGCTGAGGATCGCGCTCACACCGCCATAACACACACACACACACACACACACACAATGAGGATCGCGCTCACACCGCCATAACACACACACACACACACACACACTGAGGATCGCGCTCACACCGCCATCACACACACACTCAGTGAGGATCACACACACACACACACACACACACACACACACACACACACACACACACACACACACACACACACACACACACACACACACACACACACTCACTCACTGAGGATCGCGCTCACACGCCATCACACAGTCTCTCACCTCCGAGGGAGACACACACACACACACACACACACACACACACACTCAGCAAACTCATCTGAGAAATTCCAGTGTGCTCCGCGAGTCTAAACTCACAGCTACACACATAAACATCACTGAACTAAACTCCACCCACACCTCCAACTACACACATAAACATCACAGAACTAAACTCCACCCACACCTCCAGCTACACACATAAACATCACTGAACTAAACTCCACCCACACCTCCAACTACACACATAAACATCACTGAACTAAACTCCACCCACACCTCCAGCTACACACATAAACATCACTGAACTAAACTCCACCCACACCTCCAACTACACACATAAACATCACTGAACTAAACTCCACCCACACCTCCAACTACACACATAAACATCACTGAACTAAACTCCACCCACACCTCCAACTACACACATAAACATCACTGAACTAAACTCCACCCACACCTCCAACTACACACATAAACATCACTGAACTAAACTCCACCCACACCTCCAACTACACACATAAACATCACTGAACTAAACTCCACCCACACCTCCAACTACACACATAAACATCACTGAACTAAACTCCACCCACACCTCCAACTACACACATAAACATCACTGAACTAAACTCCACCCCCACCTCCAGCTACACACATAAACATCACTGAACTAAACTCCACCCCCACCTCCAACTACACACATAAACATCACTGAACTAAACTCCACCCATCACAGAACTAAACTCCACCCACACCTCCAACTACACACATAAACATCACTGAACTAAACTCCACCCACACCTCCAACTACACACATAAACATCACAGAACTAAACTCCACCCCCACCTCCAACTACACACATAAACATCACTGAACTAAACTCCACCCCCACCTCCAACTACACACATAAACATCACAGAACTAAACTCCACCCACACCTCCAACTACACACATAAACATCACTGAACTAAACTCCACCCACACCTCCAACTACACACATACACATCACTGAACTAAACTCCACCCCCACCTCCAACTACACACATAAACATCACTGAACTAAACTCCACCCACACCTCCAGCTACACACATAAACATCACTGAACTAAACTCCACCCACACCTCCAGCTACACACATAAACATCACTGAACTAAACTCCACCCACACCTCCAGCTACACACATAAACAACACTGAACTAAACTCCACCCACACCTCCAGCTACACACATAAACATCACTGAACTAAACTCCACCCACACCTCCAGCTACACACATAAACATCACAGAACTAAACTCCACCCACACCTCCAACTACACACATAAACATCACTGAACTAAACTCCACCCACACCTCCAACTACACACATAAACATCACTGAACTAAACTCCACCCCCACCTCCAACTACACACATAAACATCACTGAACTAAACTCCACCCACACCTCCAGCTACACACATAAACATCACAGAACTAAACTCCACCCACACCTCCAACTACACACATAAACATCACTGAACTAAACTCCACCCACACCTCCAACTACACACATAAACATCACTGAACTAAACTCCACCCACACCTCCAACTACACACATAAACATCACTGAACTAAACTCCACCCACACCTCCAACTACACACATAAACATCACTGAACTAAACTCCACCCACACCTCCAACTACACACATAAACATCACTGAACTAAACTCCACCCACACCTCCAACTACACACATAAACATCACTGAACTAAACTCCACCCACACCTCCAACTACACACATAAACATCACTGAACTAAACTCCACCCACACCTCCAGCTACACACATAAACATCAAAGAACTAAACTCCACCCCCACCTCCAACTACACACATAAACATCACAGAACTAAACTCCACCCACACCTCCAACTACACACATAAACATCACTGAACTAAACTCCACCCACACCTCCAACTACACACATAAACATCACTGAACTAAACTCCACCCACACCTCCAACTACACACATAAACATCACTGAACTAAACTCCACCCACACCTCCAGCTACACACATAAACATCACTGAACTAAACTCCACCCCCACCTCCAGCTACACACATAAACATCACAGAACTAAACTCCACCCACACCTCCAACTACACAAAAAAACATCACTGAACTAAACTCCACCCACACCTCCAGCTACACACATACACATCACTGAACTAAACTCCACCCCCACCTCCAGCTACACACATAAACATCACTGAACTAAACTCCACCCACACCTCCAACTACACACATAAACATCACAGAACTAAACTCCACCCACACCTCCAGCTACACACATAAACATCACAGAACTAAACTCCACCCCCACCTCCAACTACACACATAAGCATCACTGAACTAAACTCCACCCACACCTCCAACTACACACATAAACATCACTGAACTAAACTCCACCCCCACCTCCAACTACACACATAAACATCACTGAACTAAACTCCACCCCCACCTCCAACTACACACATAAACATCACAGAACTAAACTCCACCCCCACCTCCAACTACACACATAAACATCACAGAACTAAACTCCACCCCCACCTCCAACTACACACATAAACATCACTGAACTAAACTCCACCCACACCTCCAGCTACACACATAAACAACACTGAACTAAACTCCACCCACACCTCCAGCTACACACATAAACATCACTGAACTAAACTCCACCCACACCTCCAGCTACACACATAAACATCACTGAACTAAACTCCACCCACACCTCCAACTACACACATAAACATCACTGAACTAAACTCCACCCCCACCTCCAACTACACACATAAACATCACTGAACTAAACTCCACCCACACCTCCAACTACACACATAAACATCACTGAACTAAACTCCACCCACACCTCCAACTACACACATAAACATCACTGAACTAAACTCCACCCACACCTCCAACTACACACATAAACATCACTGAACTAAACTCCACCCACACCTCCAACTACACACATAAACATCACAGAACTAAACTCCACCCCCACCTCCAACTACACACATAAACATCACAGAACTAAACTCCACCCACACCTCCAACTACACACATAAACATCACTGAACTAAACTCCACCCACACCTCCAACTACACACATAAACATCACTGAACTAAACTCCACCCACACCTCCAACTACACACATAAACATCACTGAACTAAACTCCACCCCCACCTCCAGCTACACACATAAACATCACAGAACTAAACTCCACCCACACCTCCAACTACACAAATAAACATCACTGAACTAAACTCCACCCACACCTCCAGCTACACACATACACATCACTGAACTAAACTCCACCCCCACCTCCAGCTACACACATAAACATCACTGAACTAAACTCCACCCACACCTCCAACTACACACATAAACATCACAGAACTAAACTCCACCCACACCTCCAGCTACACACATAAACATCACAGAACTAAACTCCACCCCCACCTCCAACTACACACATAAGCATCACTGAACTAAACTCCACCCACACCTCCAACTACACACATAAACATCACTGAACTAAACTCCACCCCCACCTCCAACTACACACATAAACATCACTGAACTAAACTCCACCCCCACCTCCAACTACACACATAAACATCACAGAACTAAACTCCACCCCCACCTCCAACTACACACATAAACATCACAGAACTAAACTCCACCCCCACCTCCAACTACACACATAAACATCACTGAACTAAACTCCACCCACACCTCCAGCTACACACATAAACAACACTGAACTAAACTCCACCCACACCTCCAGCTACACACATAAACATCACTGAACTAAACTCCACCCACACCTCCAGCTACACACATAAACATCACAGAACTAAACTCCACCCACACCTCCAACTACACACATAAACATCACTGAACTAAACTCCACCCACACCTCCAGCTACACACATAAACATCACTGAACTAAACTCCACCCACACCTCCAACTACACACATAAACATCACTGAACTAAACTCCACCCACACCTCCAGCTACACACATACACATCACTGAACTAAACTCCACCCACACCTCCAACTACACACATAAACATCACTGAACTAAACTCCACCCACACCTCCAACTACACACATAAACATCACAGAACTAAACTCCACCCACACCTCCAACTACACAAATAAACATCACTGAACTAAACTCCACCCACACCTCCAGCTACACACATACACATCACTGAACTAAACTCCACCCACACCTCCAACTACACACATAAACATCACTGAACTAAACTCCACCCACACCTCCAACTACACACATAAACATCACTGAACTAAACTCCACCCACACCTCCAGCTACACACATAAACATCACAGAACTAAACTCCACCCACACCTCCAACTACACACATAAACATCACAGAACTAAACTCCACCCACACCTCCAACTACACACATAAACATCACAGAACTAAACTCCACCCACACCTCCAACTACACACATAAACATCACAGAACTAAACTCCACCCCCACCTCCAACTACACACATAAACATCACTGAACTAAACTCCACCCCCACCTCCAACTACACACATAAACATCACAGAACTAAACTCCACCCACACCTCCAACTACACACATAAACATCACTGAACTAAACTCCACCCCCACCTCCAACTACACACATAAACATCACTGAACTAAACTCCACCCCCACCTCCAACTACACACATAAACATCACAGAACTAAACTCCACCCACACCTCCAACTACACACATAAACATCACTGAACTAAACTCCACCCACACCTCCAACTACACACATACACATCACTGAACTAAACTCCACCCACACCTCCAGCTACACACATAAACATCACTGAACTAAACTCCACCCACACCTCCAGCTACACACATAAACATCACTGAACTAAACTCCACCCACACCTCCAGCTACACACATAAACAACACTGAACTAAACTCCACCCACACCTCCAGCTACACACATAAACATCACTGAACTAAACTCCACCCACACCTCCAGCTACACACATAAACATCACAGAACTAAACTCCACCCACACCTCCAACTACACACATAAACATCACTGAACTAAACTCCACCCACACCTCCAACTACACACATAAACATCACTGAACTAAACTCCACCCACACCTCCAACTACACACATAAACATCACTGAACTAAACTCCACCCACACCTCCAACTACACACATAAACATCACTGAACTAAACTCCACCCACACCTCCAACTACACACATAAACATCACTGAACTAAACTCCACCCACACCTCCAACTACACACATAAACATCACTGAACTAAACTCCACCCACACCTCCAACTACACACATAAACATCACTGAACTAAACTCCACCCACACCTCCAACTACACACATAAACATCACTGAACTAAACTCCACCCACACCTCCAACTACACACATAAACATCACTGAACTAAACTCCACCCACACCTCCAGCTACACACATAAACATCACAGAACTAAACTCCACCCCCACCTCCAACTACACACATAAACATCACAGAACTAAACTCCACCCACACCTCCAACTACACACATAAACATCACTGAACTAAACTCCACCCACACCTCCAACTACACACATAAACATCACTGAACTAAACTCCACCCCCACCTCCAACTACACACATAAACATCACTGAACTAAACTCCACCCATCACAGAACTAAACTCCACCCACACCTCCAACTACACACATAAACATCACTGAACTAAACTCCACCCACACCTCCAACTACACACATAAACATCACTGAACTAAACTCCACCCACACCTCCAACTACACACATAAACATCACTGAACTAAACTCCACCCCCACCTCCAACTACACACATAAACATCACTGAACTAAACTCCACCCATCACAGAACTAAACTCCACCCACACCTCCAACTACACACATAAACATCACTGAACTAAACTCCACCCACACCTCCAACTACACACATAAACATCACAGAACTAAACTCCACCCACACCTCCAACTACACACATAAACATCACTGAACTAAACTCCACCCACACCTCCAACTACACACATAAACATCACTGAACTAAACTCCACCCACACCTCCAACTACACACATACACATCACTGAACTAAACTCCACCCCCACCTCCAACTACACACATAAACATCACTGAACTAAACTCCACCCCCACCTCCAACTACACACATAAACATCACAGAACTAAACTCCACCCACACCTCCAGCTACACACATAAACAACACTGAACTAAACTCCACCCACACCTCCAGCTACACACATAAACATCACAGAACTAAACTCCACCCCCACCTCCAACTACACACATAAACATCACAGAACTAAACTCCACCCACACCTCCAACTACACACATAAACATCACTGAACTAAACTCCACCCACACCTCCAACTACACACATAAACATCACTGAACTAAACTCCACCCCCACCTCCAACTACACACATAAACATCACTGAACTAAACTCCACCCATCACAGAACTAAACTCCACCCACACCTCCAACTACACACATAAACATCACAGAACTAAACTCCACCCCCACCTCCAACTACACACATAAACATCACTGAACTAAACTCCACCCACACCTCCAGCTACACACATAAACAACACTGAACTAAACTCCACCCACACCTCCAGCTACACACATAAACATCACTGAACTAAACTCCACCCACACCTCCAGCTACACACATAAACATCACAGAACTAAACTCCACCCACACCTCCAACTACACACATAAACATCACTGAACTAAACTCCACCCACACCTCCAGCTACACACATAAACATCACTGAACTAAACTCCACCCACACCTCCAGCTACACACATACACATCACTGAACTAAACTCCACCCACACCTCCAACTACACACATAAACATCACTGAACTAAACTCCACCCACACCTCCAACTACACACATAAACATCACTGAACTAAACTCCACCCACACCTCCAACTACACACATAAACATCACTGAACTAAACTCCACCCACACCTCCAACTACACACATAAACATCACTGAACTAAACTCCACCCACACCTCCAACTACACACATAAACATCACTGAACTAAACTCCACCCACACCTCCAGCTACACACATAAACATCACAGAACTAAACTCCACCCCCACCTCCAACTACACACATAAACATCACAGAACTAAACTCCACCCACACCTCCAACTACACACATAAACATCACAGAACTAAACTCCACCCCCACCTCCAACTACACACATAAACATCACAGAACTAAACTCCACCCACACCTCCAACTACACACATAAACATCACTGAACTAAACTCCACCCACACCTCCAACTACACACATAAACATCACTGAACTAAACTCCACCCACACCTCCAACTACACACATAAACATCACTGAACTAAACTCCACCCACACCTCCAGCTACACACATAAACATCACTGAACTAAACTCCACCCCCACCTCCAGCTACACACATAAACATCACAGAACTAAACTCCACCCACACCTCCAACTACACAAATAAACATCACTGAACTAAACTCCACCCACACCTCCAGCTACACACATACACATCTTTGAACTAAACTCCACCCACACCTCCAACTACACACATAAACATCACTGAACTAAACTCCACCCACACCTCCAACTACACACATAAACATCACTGAACTAAACTCCACCCACACCTCCAGCTACACACATAAACATCACAGAACTAAACTCCACCCACACCTCCAACTACACACATAAACATCACAGAACTAAACTCCACCCACACCTCCAACTACACACATAAACATCACAGAACTAAACTCCACCCACACCTCCAACTACACACATAAACATCACAGAACTAAACTCCACCCACACCTCCAACTACACACATAAACATCACAGAACTAAACTCCACCCACACCTCCAACTACACACATAAACATCACAGAACTAAACTCCACCCCCACCTCCAGCTACACACATAAACATCACAGAACTAAACTCCACCCACACCTCCAACTACACAAATAAACATCACTGAACTAAACTCCACCCACACCTCCAGCTACACACATACACATCTTTGAACTAAACTCCACCCACACCTCCAACTACACACATAAACATCACTGAACTAAACTCCACCCACACCTCCAGCTACACACATAAACATCACAGAACTAAACTCCACCCACACCTCCAACTACACACATAAACATCACAGAACTAAACTCCACCCACACCTCCAACTACACACATAAACATCACAGAACTAAACTCCACCCACACCTCCAACTACACACATAAACATCACAGAACTAAACTCCACCCACACCTCCAACTACACACATAAACATCACAGAACTAAACTCCACCCACACCTCCAACTACACACATAAACATCACAGAACTAAACTCCACCCACACCTCCAACTACACACATAAACATCACAGAACTAAACTCCACCCACACCTCCAACTACACACATAAACATCACTGAACTAAACTCCACCCACACCTCCAACTACACACATAAACATCACTGAACTAAACTCCACCCACACCTCCAACTACACACATAAACATCACTGAACTAAACTCCACCCACACCTCCAACTACACACATAAACATCACTGAACTAAACTCCACCCCCACCTCCAGCTACACACATAAACATCACTGAACTAAACTCCACCCCCACCTCCAACTACACACATAAACATCACTGAACTAAACTCCACCCATCACAGAACTAAACTCCACCCACACCTCCAACTACACACATAAACATCACTGAACTAAACTCCACCCACACCTCCAACTACACACATAAACATCACTGAACTAAACTCCACCCACACCTCCAACTACACACATACACATCACTGAACTAAACTCCACCCCCACCTCCAACTACACACATAAACATCACTGAACTAAACTCCACCCACACCTCCAGCTACACACATAAACATCACTGAACTAAACTCCACCCACACCTCCAGCTACACACATAAACATCACTGAACTAAACTCCACCCACACCTCCAGCTACACACATAAACAACACTGAACTAAACTCCACCCACACCTCCAGCTACACACATAAACATCACTGAACTAAACTCCACCCACACCTCCAACTACACACATAAACATCACTGAACTAAACTCCACCCACACCTCCAACTACACACATAAACATCACTGAACTAAACTCCACCCCCACCTCCAACTACACACATAAACATCACTGAACTAAACTCCACCCACACCTCCAACTACACACATAAACATCACTGAACTAAACTCCACCCACACCTCCAACTACACACATAAACATCACTGAACTAAACTCCACCCACACCTCCAACTACACACATAAACATCACTGAACTAAACTCCACCCACACCTCCAACTACACACATAAACATCACTGAACTAAACTCACCCCCACCTCCAACTACACACATAAACATCACTGAACTAAACTCCACCCACACCTCCAACTACACACATAAACATCACTGAACTAAACTCCACCCACACCTCCAACTACACACATAAACATCACTGAACTAAACTCCACCCACACCTCCAACTACACACATAAACATCACTGAACTAAACTCCACCCACACCTCCAACTACACACATAAACATCACTGAACTAAACTCCACCCACACCTCCAACTACACACATAAACATCACTGAACTAAACTCCACCCACACCTCCAGCTACACACATAAACATCACAGAACTAAACTCCACCCCCACCTCCAACTACACACATAAACATCACAGAACTAAACTCCACCCACACCTCCAACTACACACATAAACATCACTGAACTAAACTCCACCCACACCTCCAACTACACACATAAACATCACTGAACTAAACTCCACCCCCACCTCCAACTACACACATAAACATCACTGAACTAAACTCCACCCATCACAGAACTAAACTCCACCCACACCTCCAACTACACACATAAACATCACTGAACTAAACTCCACCCACACCTCCAACTACACACATAAACATCACAGAACTAAACTCCACCCACACCTCCAACTACACACATAAACATCACTGAACTAAACTCCACCCACACCTCCAACTACACACATAAACATCACTGAACTAAACTCCACCCACACCTCCAACTACACACATAAACATCACTGAACTAAACTCCACCCACACCTCCAACTACACACATACACATCACTGAACTAAACTCCACCCCCACCTCCAACTACACACATAAACATCACTGAACTAAACTCCACCCACACCTCCAGCTACACACATAAACATCACTGAACTAAACTCCACCCACACCTCCAGCTACACACATAAACATCACTGAACTAAACTCCACCCACACCTCCAGCTACACACATAAACAACACTGAACTAAACTCCACCCACACCTCCAGCTACACACATAAACATCACTGAACTAAACTCCACCCACACCTCCAGCTACACACATAAACATCACAGAACTAAACTCCACCCACACCTCCAACTACACACATAAACATCACTGAACTAAACTCCACCCCCACCTCCAACTACACACATAAACATCACTGAACTAAACTCCACCCACACCTCCAACTACACACATAAACATCACTGAACTAAACTCCACCCACACCTCCAACTACACACATAAACATCACTGAACTAAACTCCACCCACACCTCCAACTACACACATAAACATCACTGAACTAAACTCCACCCACACCTCCAACTACACACATAAACATCACAGAACTAAACTCCACCCACACCTCCAACTACACACATAAACATCACTGAACTAAACTCCACCCACACCTCCAGCTACACACATAAACATCACAGAACTAAACTCCACCCCCACCTCCAACTACACACATAAACATCACAGAACTAAACTCCACCCACACCTCCAACTACACACATAAACATCACTGAACTAAACTCCACCCACACCTCCAACTACACACATAAACATCACTGAACTAAACTCCACCCACACCTCCAACTACACACATAAACATCACTGAACTAAACTCCACCCACACCTCCAGCTACACACATAAACATCACTGAACTAAACTCCACCCCCACCTCCAGCTACACACATAAACATCACAGAACTAAACTCCACCCACACCTCCAACTACACAAATAAACATCACTGAACTAAACTCCACCCACACCTCCAGCTACACACATACACATCACTGAACTAAACTCCACCCCCACCTCCAGCTACACACATAAACATCACTGAACTAAACTCCACCCACACCTCCAACTACACACATAAACATCACAGAACTAAACTCCACCCACACCTCCAGCTACACACATAAACATCACAGAACTAAACTCCACCCCCACCTCCAACTACACACATAAGCATCACTGAACTAAACTCCACCCCCACCTCCAACTACACACATAAGCATCACTGAACTAAACTCCACCCACACCTCCAACTACACACATAAACATCACTGAACTAAACTCCACCCCCACCTCCAACTACACACATAAACATCACTGAACTAAACTCCACCCCCACCTCCAACTACACACATAAACATCACAGAACTAAACTCCACCCCCACCTCCAACTACACACATAAACATCACAGAACTAAACTCCACCCCCACCTCCAACTACACACATAAACATCACTGAACTAAACTCCACCCACACCTCCAGCTACACACATAAACAACACTGAACTAAACTCCACCCACACCTCCAGCTACACACATAAACATCACTGAACTAAACTCCACCCACACCTCCAGCTACACACATAAACATCACAGAACTAAACTCCACCCACACCTCCAACTACACACATAAACATCACTGAACTAAACTCCACCCACACCTCCAGCTACACACATAAACATCACTGAACTAAACTCCACCCACACCTCCAGCTACACACATAAACATCACAGAACTAAACTCCACCCCCACCTCCAACTACACACATAAGCATCACTGAACTAAACTCCACCCACACCTCCAACTACACACATAAACATCACTGAACTAAACTCCACCCACACCTCCAACTACACACATAAACATCACTGAACTAAACTCCACCCACACCTCCAGCTACACACATACACATCACTGAACTAAACTCCACCCCCACCTCCAGCTACACACATAAACATCACTGAACTAAACTCCACCCACACCTCCAACTACACACATAAACATCACAGAACTAAACTCCACCCACACCTCCAGCTACACACATAAACATCACAGAACTAAACTCCACCCCCACCTCCAACTACACACATAAGCATCACTGAACTAAACTCCACCCACACCTCCAACTACACACATAAACATCACTGAACTAAACTCCACCCACACCTCCAACTACACACATAAACATCACTGAACTAAACTCCACCCACACCTCCAGCTACACACATAAACATCACAGAACTAAACTCCACCCACACCTCCAACTACACACATAAACATCACTGAACTAAACTCCACCCACACCTCCAACTACACACATAAACATCACTGAACTAAACTCCACCCACACCTCCAACTACACACATAAACATCACTGAACTAAACTCCACCCACACCTCCAACTACACACATAAACATCACTGAACTAAACTCCACCCACACCTCCAACTACACACATAAACATCACTGAACTAAACTCCACCCACACCTCCAACTACACACATAAACATCACTGAACTAAACTCCACCCACACCTCTAACTACACACATAAACATCACTGAACTAAACTCCACCCACACCTCCAACTACACACATAAACATCACTGAACTAAACTCCACCCACACCTCTAACTACACACATAAACATCACTGAACTAAACTCCACCCACACCTCCAACTACACACATAAACATCACTGAACTAAACTCCACCCACACCTCTAACTACACACAAAAACATCACTGAACTAAACTCCACCCACACCTCCAACTACACACATAAACATCACTGAACTAAACTCCACCCACACCTCCAGCTACACACATAAACATCACAGAACTAAACTCCACCCACACCTCCAACTACACACATAAACATCACTGAACTAAACTCCACCCACACCTCCAACTACACACATAAACATCACTGAACTAAACTCCACCCACACCTCCAACTACACACATAAACATCACTGAACTAAACTCCACCCACACCTCCAACTACACACATAAACATCACTGAACTAAACTCCACCCACACCTCCAACTACACACATAAACATCACTGAACTAAACTCCACCCACACCTCCAACTACACACATAAACATCACAGAACTAAACTCCACCCACACCTCTAACTACACACATAAACATCACTGAACTAAACTCCACCCACACCTCCAACTACACACATAAACATCACTGAACTAAACTCCACCCACACCTCCAACTACACACATAAACATCACTGAACTAAACTCCACCCACACCTCCAACTACACACATAAACATCACTGAACTAAACTCCACCCACACCTCCAACTACACACATAAACATCACTGAACTAAACTCCACCCACACCTCCAACTACACACATAAACATCACTGAACTAAACTCCACCCACACCTCCAACTACACACAAAAACATCACTGAACTAAACTCCACCCACACCTCCAACTACACACATAAACATCACAGAACTAAACTCCACCCACACCTCCAACTACACACATAAACATCACAGAACTAAACTCCACCCACACCTCCAACTACACACATAAACATCACTGAACTAAACTCCACCCACACCTCCAACTACACACATAAACATCACAGAACTAAACTCCACCCACACCTCCAGCTACACACATAAACATCACAGAACTAAACTCCACCCCCACCTCCAACTACACACATAAGCATCACTGAACTAAACTCCACCCACACCTCCAACTACACACATAAACATCACTGAACTAAACTCCACCCACACCTCCAACTACACACATAAACATCACTGAACTAAACTCCACCCACACCTCCAGCTACACACATAAACATCACAGAACTAAACTCCACCCACACCTCCAACTACACACATAAACATCACTGAACTAAACTCCACCCACACCTCCAACTACACACATAAACATCACTGAACTAAACTCCACCCACACCTCCAACTACACACATAAACATCACTGAACTAAACTCCACCCACACCTCCAACTACACACATAAACATCACTGAACTAAACTCCACCCACACCTCCAACTACACACATAAACATCACTGAACTAAACTCCACCCACACCTCCAACTACACACATAAACATCACTGAACTAAACTCCACCCACACCTCTAACTACACACATAAACATCACTGAACTAAACTCCACCCACACCTCCAACTACACACATAAACATCACTGAACTAAACTCCACCCACACCTCTAACTACACACATAAACATCACTGAACTAAACTCCACCCACACCTCCAACTACACACATAAACATCACTGAACTAAACTCCACCCACACCTCCAACTACACACATAAACATCACTGAACTAAACTCCACCCACACCTCTAACTACACACAAAAACATCACTGAACTAAACTCCACCCACACCTCCAACTACACACAGAAACATCACTGAACTAAACTCCACCCACACCTCCAGCTACACACATAAACATCACAGAACTAAACTCCACCCACACCTCCAACTACACACATAAACATCACTGAACTAAACTCCACCCACACCTCCAACTACACACATAAACATCACTGAACTAAACTCCACCCACACCTCCAACTACACACATAAACATCACTGAACTAAACTCCACCCACACCTCCAACTACACACATAAACATCACTGAACTAAACTCCACCCACACCTCCAACTACACACATAAACATCACTGAACTAAACTCCACCCACACCTCCAACTACACACATAAACATCACAGAACTAAACTCCACCCACACCTCTAACTACACACATAAACATCACTGAACTAAACTCCACCCACACCTCCAACTACACACATAAACATCACTGAACTAAACTCCACCCACACCTCCAACTACACACATAAACATCACTGAACTAAACTCCACCCACACCTCCAACTACACACATAAACATCACTGAACTAAACTCCACCCACACCTCCAACTACACACATAAACATCACTGAACTAAACTCCACCCACACCTCCAACTACACACATAAACATCACTGAACTAAACTCCACCCACACCTCCAACTACACACAAAAACATCACTGAACTAAACTCCACCCACACCTCCAACTACACACATAAACATCACAGAACTAAACTCCACCCACACCTCCAACTACACACATAAACATCACAGAACTAAACTCCACCCACACCTCCAACTACACACATAAACATCACTGAACTAAACTCCACCCACACCTCCAACTACACACATAAACATCACAGAACTAAACTCCACCCACACCTCCAACTACACACATAAACATCACAGAACTAAACTCCACCCACACCTCCAACTACACACATAAACATCACAGAACTAAACTCCACCCACACCTCCAACTACACACATAAACATCACTGAACTAAACTCCACCCACACCTCCAACTACACACATAAACATCACTGAACTAAACTCCACCCACACCTCCAACTACACACATAAACATCACTGAACTAAACTCCACCCACACCTCCAACTACACACATAAACATCACTGAACTAAACTAAACTCCACCCCCACCTCCAACTACACACATAAACATCACTGAACTAAACTCCACCCACACCTCCAACTACACACATAAACATCACTGAACTAAACTAAACTCCACCCCCACCTCCAACTACACATATAAACATCACTGAACTAAACTCCACCTCCGGCAATCATGGATGCCAATAAAGAACTGTAAGGACCACAGTGAGAGAGCCACACTCACTTTTCATTAATGCTTTTTTGGATATGGTGGAGAGAATGTGTCGTTGTGAAAGATTCCTGATGATGAATGATTTGATCCCGAGCCCGACTCGAGGGTATTTCAGGTCTACCTTTATACCCAAAGGCCCAATTAAATGTTGTTTTGGCCTCTAAATAGTCTCTTCTCACTGAAGGAATCGCTGTCCTATCAGGGAAATGAGTTCTTTTCTCAGCACTGACCTACATGAGCTTCATCTCTTATCGCCAGCACAGCTCCTGCTCTCGTCTGGATGAAAACGCTGATAAACTGGCTGGAGAAACACGGCCGTCTGCGAAAATCTGCCATTCCACCATAGATACATGAGGGTGAACACTGCATATTTTTTCTGAGGGAAAAAAATCTAAATGAGTTTTTGCTTAAAATAGGCAAAATGATCTGCCAATGGGGTGAGAGAAATAATCTGATTTCTGATTGGGACGGAAACAAGAAACACGATTACCTTTCTCACCCCATTGGCAGATCATTTTGCCTGTTTTACAGTTTTTGCCGTTTCTTGAACACTGTACACCCATGCTGAGACTAAAGTAACACAACTTGAAGCTTTTGTTCCCATACCTCAAACACATGTTCCCATTCCTTAAACAAAAGCGCTGCTTAGCACTCTAGTTGCAACTCTGCAACACACTTACGCCCTTATGCAACACACTCGGTCCTGCAAACTACACGCTAAAACAAATTGGTGCTATTTACCACTAAAAGTGGTTCTTGGCTTGTAATCATAGGGGAATCATTGTAATCATCTACACTACAGCACATTTGTCAAATGGTGCTCTGTAGAACCCATAAGAGGAGCCATATTGCATTTTATTTCTTCCTCATTAACGGTGCTAAACAGCACCAACATTAGTTCTTTGGCATGTAAAGAACCTATATGGCACCTTTACCACCCCAAAGAACCACTGAAGAACATTACAGGTTCTGTAGATGGTAACGGTGCTATATTGCACCTCAGTCATCCCAAAGAACTGGTGAAGAACCACTGAATCACCCAGATTTGGTGCTATACACCACTAAAAGTGGTTCCCCTATGATTACAAGCCAAAGAACCACTTTTAGTGGTGTATAGCACCAATGTTTTTTAGAGTGTACACTCTATTTCATACATAAGACACTTCGTTCAAAAATGAAATCTCAGGGTGCCTTCTGGAAAACACATGTATCCAAAATACGAGAGAGAGAGAGAGAGAGAGAGAGAGAGAGAGAGAGAGAGAGAGAGAGAGAGAGAGAGAGAGAGAGAGAGAGAGAGAGAGAGAGAGAGAGAGAGAGAGAGAGAGACTGAAGGTCTTACTCGGTGAAGGACCTGCTTCCACTTATATAGCACAGCATATCTATAAATGCCACAAATTGAGATGTACTGAGTGAACACATCCTGATTAATAAAATATGTATTGCTTATTATCTGTATATATAAATATAAATGTGAATGTTTGATGTATGTTTCTGTTTTGCTTTGTGAAATGCTTTGGCAATATGTACCCATGTATGTCATGCCAATAAAGCACAATTGAATTGAATTGAGAGAGAGAGGCTGGTATACACAGAGCAATATTTCAGATGATATTAGAGCAGTGGTGGATCCTGTGGTAAGTCATGGCCTGACAGTGAGGGACACTGGGCAGAGAGTCCTCCACATCTAAGCCGGTTCACAGACAGCGACTCTCCAATCCAGACTGTATCTGTATCTACACACTGTACCGTCTCACATCACTGTATCGCAAGTTGGCTAGGGCTCCTTTAGTGACAAAAATGTTAGTTCTGTGTAACATACAGCACAGCACAGAGCACTGCACCACTGAGACTGTACTGTTGTGTGAAGTATAGTCCTGAGATGTACAGTATTATGTCATTTGTAACATTTCAGTCCTTTCATTTTTGATTGTTGTGAAAACCTTTGTTGAAAAACAGAACAGACACTGTAAGTGCATTGCTTCGCAGAACGCTAACCGGTGTGTAGAGCACTGAATACAAACAGGGGAAGTTAAAGACTGCAGTGTTTTATATAAAGTAGACGAGTGTGTTCCTCCTGATCTGAAAGTGTATTCATACGATGCAAGTGTGTGTCATTTTGATAAAGGAATGTTAGGTTTTGAAAGCAGAGTTTCCGTTTGACACAGATGTGAACGGTTTATCCCCAGTGTCGTGTCATGTTCACCTGTGTGTAGAGTTTGGCACAACCAGCGAAGTTTTGCAAAATGTGTTCAAGACACGGGCAAAAACTCTCTTCATTTAGATTTTATTTTCAACAAAACAAGAAAAAAAATATCTTATGTTGTTTTACTGATCTAATAAATGCATCTTGATTTAAGAATTGTTAGATATTTAGACTGGAAACGAGACAGAATGACTGAGGAAGAGGAGCAGTATCAGCAGTGAAACCTCCGTGGGATTGTAAAAAAACTAAAAGCACTTCAATCTTGTCAGAGAGGCCATATTTCTGACTTCATTTGAGTGTGTTTTACAACCAGCAGAGCAACTGCTATGAAATATCAGCATTTATTAGACCATTGACCGGGATCAGCTATTGATCAGCTATTGATCAGCTATTGATCAGCTATTGATCAGCTATTGATCAGCTATTGATCTGTGCTAGTTTGATCTGATTTGAGATCCGTCATTTCCTGATTGATTAGAACGGGAACAGGGGAAGTGAATAAATGAACACTTTAACCGCTGAAGGGAATGAATTATAACTCCGCAGGACAGGCCTTAATGATGTGTTTAATGCGTTATATTTATAAACCAAACACAACACACACTGAGATGAGTGGACCACACACACCTGTAGAGAGAAGCATGAGAATAAATGACATTTACAACCATGACATGAAATCAAGAGAGGTCGATTCATTCTTTTTTTTTTTTTTTTTTTTTTTTTTTTTTTTTTTTTTTTGCTGCTCAAGAAACCTTTTTTATTATTATTTCTTAATATAGATTTTTTTTTTTTGGATCAAAATTTTTACAATTTATTCATATTCCAGGAACATATCAAAGCTCCAATGAACTATATACAGACAGATGCCATGAAAACAGTTCACATTGAGAAGAAAAATAAAAAATAAAAATAAAATAAAAATAATAATAATAGTAAGTAATAAACTAGATAGATAAGTAATAATAAATAATAAATAGTACATATACATATGTATACACATATATGAAACGAAGGAAAGAAAAGAAAAAGTAGAATGTCAACATTTCAGCTTGTCTAATAATATCTTTGCTATTTCTGTCCAACTCTGAATAGTTTTTTCCTTTGCGCCGTTGAGCTTGGCAGTGGTACTTTCTAGTAAGACAATGTCTCTGAAGTAGGATAGCCAAAGGAAAGTTGTTGGGATGGATGGTTCTATCCATAGTTTTAGAATAGTCTTTTTGGCAGCAGTGCTTGCTGCCAATATGGTCCTGTTTTGGTGAGCGTTTAGTTGGAGAGCGGAATCGTCTAAAAGCAGAAATATCACAGGGTCCTGAGGTATATTAACGTGTAGAATGTCAGAAAGAGTCGTACAAACAAAAGTCCAGAAAGGAACCACTGTTGGGCATTCCCAAAACATGTGCAAATAAGAACCTACTGTAGATGTCGTACATAAATGACAGTATGGATTAGGTCTAAAATGCATCTTATATAACATACTAGGAGTGATATAAGCTCTGTTAATACATTTGTAATGAATCATTTGGTGTGCCAGGTTCTTAGATGCTGTGAAACATCTGGCCCATACCACAGCCCAATCAGGTTTAGCTAAACCTTCCTTTTCCCAAGAGTAGACGGCTGGAATATAAGAGTATTGTAATGAAAGAGTTGAATTATAGACCTTGGAAACTAAGCCACTATAGGGGGTATCAGGGTCTAGCCACTCCCACAGAGGATGTGGCAAGACGCCAGTGGCCCAAGGGACGCCATAAGCTTTCAAGGCTGACCTCAATCTTAAATATAAAAAGAAAGAAAATCCAGGTAAGGAGAACTCTATGTTTAAGTCCTGAAATGATTTGATGCCCTCGTCACCGAAAATATCATTCAGGGTGTGAACACCTAGATTGGACCAAGCTTTAAAAACAAAGGGTTTGTTACCGGTACGTAAAGCAGTATTATGCCATAATGGTGTTAATTTGGTGTATAAAAAGGGGCCTCCCATAATTTTCTCAATCTTTTTCCACACATCAAGGGAGTATTCGACAATTGGTCCATAGTTTTTCTTAGAGCATTTGGAGATACCTGAAAAGGGTAGATCTTGTAGGCGAACAGGATGGGTAATATTCACTTCTAAATCTCGCCAAGGAACCAGAGAATCAGGATTGACCCAGGTCTTGATTGGTCTTATTTGAAACGCCAAGTTATATAATTTGAAATCAGGAAATGACAGACCCCCATCCAGTTTCTTACGCTGCATTGTCTTGAGTCGGATTCTGGGTCTCTTCTTATTCCAGATAAATCCAGAAATAGCCGTGCTGAGCTCTTTGAAAAAACACTCAGGAGGTGCTAACGGTAACATGGAGAATAAAAAATTAACCCTAGGAAGCACATTCATTTTAATAGTGGATATTCTTCCGTGAAGAGCTAAACATAAGGGGGACCACCTCTCTAAATCTTCTTTGATCTTATTCAGAAGGGTTTGATAATTACATTTAGGAATAAGATGAATTGGATGAGATATTGTGATTCCCAAATATGTAAACTGTTTAACAATGGGGATCACGGGAGGCAGGCTATTAGATTCCTGTCTCGCTGAGTCATTAAGAGGTATTAAGGCTGATTTATTCCAATTAATTTTGTAACCCGAGAGAGAACCAAATATTTCAAAAAGTTTTAAACATTCAGGAACGGACGTGGAAATATTGGAAACATAGAGCAAAATGTCATCAGCATAAAGAGAGATTTTATGCAAAGTGTTTACACAAATAATGGGTTTAATAGTTGACCACTGACGTACTGCTTGAGCCAACGGCTCTATTGATAAAGTAAAAAGTAAAGGCGATAGTGGACATCCTTGGCGGGTACCCCGACCAAGAGGAAAAGGTAGAGATACTAAGGAGCCGGTAAGAACACGGGCTGAGCAGCTATTATAAAGAGTTCTAATCATTTTAATAAAGCCTTGTCCAGCCCCTACATGTTCCAGGACCGACCAAAGAAAGCTCCATTCGATTCTATCAAAGGCCTTCTCCGCGTCCAGTGAAATGACTGCGGAGGAGGCCGTGTAAGAATTTGATCTATGAATGATGTGTAGCAGTCTCCTAATGTTATCGGATGCGAAGCGATTTTTAAGAAAACCAGACTGATCGTAGTTAATGATCTTATCTATGCATTTACCCAATCGAAGAGCTAGAGTTTTGGCAAAAAGTTTTGCATCGGTGGTAATTAAACTAATAGGTCGGTAGCTAGCACATTCTGTGGGATCCTTGCCCTTCTTAAGTAAAAGGGTAATGAGAGCTGTGTTTTGGTCTCTATGCAGGGCTCCATTTTCAATTGCAAAATTAAAAGAGTTTAGAATAAGTGGTGATACTATATCCCAGATAGCAGAAATTAATTCAGGGGGAATTCCGTCACTACCTGGAGCTTTGTTTTTTGGCATAGTGTCCAGGGCCAGTTTTAGCTCTTCAAGCGACACGGGACAATTTAGCATCATCTCATGGTGTTCATCAATTTTAGGAAGGTGAAACTTTTGCAGAAAAGACTTTTGTTGCTCATAGTTTATAGAAGAATTAGAAGTGTACAATTGTTCATAATAATTTTTAAAAATTTGGTTTATATCTTCAGGTTGGGTGCATAAAATACCGTCATTCTTTACAGCATTTATGTTTGCTCTAGATTCCATCTGTTTGATCCGTAATGCTAATAATTTACTTGGTCTTTCACCGTTGAAATAATAACTTTGCTTTGTTCGATGCATAATAAATTCAGCTCTGTGAAAAAGAAATCCCTTTAACTCCGATTTAAGTGCATTTAGTTCTTTGACCTTCTTTTGACAATAGGTGTTTTTTTTAAGATTCTGCTCCAACTCTTGAATTTGTCTTTCCAACTCATTTCTACGGCTATTCCTAGATTTCTGACGAAAAGAAGAGAACCCAATGCATTTCCCTCTGATAAAGCATTTTGTTACCTCCCATAAAGATTGGGGATTATTCGTAGAACCCCTATTCAGTTCAATAAACTCTAATAGGGAGGTACGGAGTTGTGATAGGAAATCTTGATCATGCAGTAGGGATGTATTAAACCTCCAACGCTTACGCCCAGAGGGAGCAGAAAATGGAAGAAGACATAAAGTTACCGGGGAGTGGTCTGAAAGAAGAAGGGGTAATATATCAGCGTTATCGATAAAGGGGATATAAGCAGGGGATATAAGCAGATAATCAATGCGTGAATAGGATTTGTGGCGGGCCGAAAAGAACGTATAGTTTTTGGCACTATCATTCCTCAGTCGCCAAATGTCACACACATTGGTCTGTTTTATAAAATCATTAAATAACTTTGAAGAGGCAGAATCAGAGTGAGATATTTGAGACCTGTCAAGTAGGGGATTATGCACAGTATTGAAATCCCCGCCTATCACTAGATGGTAGTCATTAATACTTAGAATGATACGGATAAGCTGTTGATAGAACTCTTTATCATATTCATTGGGGGCATATACTGAAATAAATGCGCATTTAATATTTGACCATGTGCCGAATACGCAAGTAATGCGCCCATCTGCATCACTTTTAGAACAATGTATGAAAAAGGGGAGGTGGCGCGCTATCAAAACCAGGACCCCTTTAGATTTATTAGCAGATGAAGAAAAAGAGACTAATTTATAGTGCCTATTCTGAAAACGATGTACGTCACAGGCTTTTAAGTGAGATTCTTGTATTAATACAACAGATGCGCGTTTAGATCTTAAATAATCTAAACATTTGGTTCTCTTAATGGCACCATTTAAACCATTGACATTCCAAGATACTATATTAAGAGCCATAAATCAGTCGTAACATGCATTCTGAATATAAAACAAAATTTGTGGACTCACATGGATAATTCATGGCATCTGGAACTTTAAATGAACAACAACAAGAAAAAATAAAAGAGAAGGCAGAAAGCAGAGAGTTAGAACGAACTCTCCTGCCTGCCAGAACAATAAACTCGTCTGGATACGTGGCCATAGTAACAGTCGATCGCTCGAGTCCTAAAGGCTAAGCCGACTCGGCATCACAGTTTCAAAAATAGTGCTCGGCGTTGTTGCGGCGATAGACGAGCCTCCTCTATATCCTTTTATAGCGGTCACGGGCTGCTGGCGTCTATGAACATTCCGGCTGGCGTTTCATCTCCTGTGGGCAGAGGTGTAGCGAATGCCTGGTGTTGGTCCACATAAGAATCCACTTCAGCTGGCGTTTCGAGCAGAGAAGTCGATCCGCGATCCGTCACCTTGATCGTAGCGGGGTAAATCAAGAAGGAAGATATTCCAAGCTGCGTGAGTTTTTTCCTCGACTGGTTCATCGCACGTCTTTTCATGGCAGTTTGGTTACTGTAATCCGGGAAGAAGAGAAGAGAGCTGTTTTTATGAAGTATCTGACCCGCGGCGCGGGCTCCTTTTAGGATCGCGTTTCGGTCCTGAAAACGTAGCAGTTTAAAGATAAATGTTCGCGGACCCTTTCTGCTGTTGTCACCGGTATAGATGCGATGTGCCCTTTCTATCTCTATCGGTCCATTTTTAAGGGAAGGGATCCAGATGGGTTGTTGAGTTTGCATAAAACCCACGGGGTCACTGCCCTCTTCCCCTTCTTTAAGACCAACGAGACGTATGTTGCATTGACGGCTCTTGTCTTCAAGTCTCGCCATCTTGTCTTGAAGTGCGTCCACGGCCAATCTAACTTCTGCCGACTCTTGCTTAACTTTCCGAACTGCCGTCTGAATATTATCGAAGTTGTTGCTGATTACTCGTATCTCTTTCTCCAGGGAACCAATTCTTTCAGCAATCGGTTGAAATTCCTCTTTGAAAATTTCCCTGACGACGCCAAGCTGTAGTTTTAGCTCGTCGGCCATCATGACGCGCAGCGCTTCGTTATCAGGATCTTTCAGCCGTTTCTTCTCCGGAGAGGCTGGTAAAAGCTGACGTTTAGCCATCATCCACTAATAAATGAACACAGGAAGCAAATATATCGTGGTAGTGCCGAGAACGGATGATTAATCGACGCCGAGTAGCGGAGCTCAAGACTCAAGCGGCCATTCCTGTCAGTGGGTCACGTGATCTCCTTCGTCGATTCATTCTTGACACTGTGATGGACTCCGCTGTAGAGAAGATGAACCGCTGTGGACTAAATAACAGACGGATCATTAGTTATTCCATAAACCTTGATTAGAAAGGCGGATCCCTGTAGAGAATGTTTGTATTAAATGCATGACAATATAATTAGGTTTGTCTTTAAATGCTGCTTTACTGGGATGAGCCTCATTGCTTCACTTTCTATAATTCATATTTATTCGTCACGAGAAACCATCGTCTTTATACAATACATGTTAATCCTCACACTGCACAAATGCTCTTCTTCCTCAGTATTTCTGTCTTGTTTCTAGTCCAAACATCTAAAAATTCTTACATTAAGAAACATTTACTAGACAAGCAAAAGTAATTGTCTTGTTTTGGGAAAAATAACTCAAAATGAAGAGAGTTTTTGCTTAAAATAAGATAAATAATCTGCCAATGGGGTGAGAAAAATAATCTTGTTTTCTGTTTGAATTAAGATTATTTTTCCCACCCCATTGGCAGATTATTTATCTTATTTTAAGCAAAAACTCTCTTCATTATGAGTTATTTTTCCCAAAACAAGACAATAATTTGTACTTGTCTAGTAAATGTTTCTTGTTGTAAGAATTTTTAGATGTTTGGACTAGAAACAAGACAGAAACACTGAGTAAGAAGAGCATTTTCTGCAGTCCAACAGGTGGTGTGAGAACAGAAGACGGTTTAAATGATTGTTTCCAAAAGCGAAGCAGCCGATAAATGTCCTGATTTCCAGCCAAGAGACGCTCATGCTTCAAAACATGAACTCTTCCAGAAACACTCCAAGGTGCGAAACAACAAGCGAGCTCTTTGGTGTCGATGGAAGCCTTTAGAAGCGGTCAGATGATTATTGATGTGATATTAATGGTGGTCATTTGATGAGAAGAGCGGTGAAGCATCTGCAGTAAATCAGCTCAAGTCAGATCAGTGTGTTCCTCAGGCTGTATGAAGGATGGTCATTATTCTTGGGGTTTATCTTTCTCAGGCAGAACTAAATGTTTGGGTCCAAGTCCCGCTCAATATCGAACTCTTCTGAATGGGTTCAGCTTGATAAAACAAGCGACTGTTTCATTCCCCTCGCTCTCGTAGACTCAGAGTTTGTGATCATGATTCCTGACCGTACTAAACCAGCGAGGAGCCCAAAGGTCTGATCCCTCAGGAGAACACTAAGGGTTTAAAGCAGAAATGTGGAGCTTGTTCCTTCAGTCTCTGGTGGGATGAGTGTTCTCGGCAGGTCATTTATTCCTGTGTATCTAAAGTCACACTGGACACACATTAGTCACGGGACTCGGAGCTTCAACTGTGCTCTACATCTTAGCCGATGTTCGAGTGAGCGCTCGATGTGCAGTTTATTCAGCATTAAGCTCAGAGCTGGGATTGGATTGGAAATGCAAACCTCCGTCAGGGAGGTCAATGACTTTATACATCCAAAACGGCGTAACGCACAGTACTGCGCATGGGACAGTTACTCATGTAAGCATGTACACCGACCAGGCATAACATTATGACCAGGTGAATGAATAACACTGCTGATCTCTTCATCACGGCTCCTGTTAGTGGGTGGGATATATTAGGCAGCAAGTGAACATTTAGTCCTCAGAGTTGATGTGTGTGAAGCAGGAGAAATGGGCAAGCGTAAGGATTTGAGCGAGTTTGGCCAGATTGTGACGGCTAGACGACTGGGTCAGAGCATCTCCAAAACTGCAGCTCTTGTGGGCTGTTCCCGGTCTGCAGTGGTCAGTATCTATCAAAAGTGCTCCAAGGAAGGACCAGTGGAGAACCGGCCACAGGGTCATGGGCGGCCAAGGCTCATTGATGACCGTGGGGAGCGAAGGCTGGCCCGTGGGGTCCGATCAAACAGACGAGCTACTGGAGCTCAAACTGCTCCAGAAGTTAATGCTGGTTCTGATAGAAAGCTGTCAGAATACACAGAGCAGCTCAGTTTGAGGCGTATGGGGCGGCATAGGGTGACCTCTGACCCCTGACCCCGCCGAAAGCACCAACAGTGGCATGTGAGCATCAGAACTGGACCACGGAGCGATGGAAGAAGGTGGCCTGGTCTGAGGAATCACGTGTTCTTCTACATCACGTGGATGGCCGGGTGTGTGTGTGTGTGTGTGTGTGTGTGGCTTACCTGAGGAACACATGGCCCCAGGATGCACTATGGGAAGAAGGCGAGCCGGCGGAGGCAGTGTGATGCTTTGGCCAATGTTCTGCTGAGAAACCTTGGGTCCTCCATCCATGTGGATGTTACTTTGACACGCTCCACCTACCTAAGCATTGCTGAGACCATGTTCAGCCTTTGATGGAAACGGTATTCTGGCGGCTGTGGCTCTTCCAGCAGGATAATGCTCCTGACACAAAGCACAAATGCTTCAGGAATGGTTTGAGGAGCACAACAACCAGTTTGAGGCGTCGACTCGGCCTCCAGATTCCCCAGATCTCAATCCAATCGAGCATCTGTGGGATGAGCCGAACAAACAAGACTGATCCACCTCACAACTTACAGGACTTAAAGGATCTGCTGCTGACATCTTGGTGCCAGATACCACAGCACACCTTTAGGGGTCTAGAGGAGTCCATCAGAGACGGGTCAGCAAAAGAGTGACCAACATCAATATTAATCCTATGCCTGATCAGTGTATAATGTTATAGTGTGTACTTCTATTCAAATGTTCCTTTTCAATAATATTTACATTCATGCTTATAAGACACACACACACACACACACACACACCAAAAGAGGAACGTCAGCGGATCATCACAGAGCCAACAATCTTCATGGTGTGCCAGGTTTATTAGAAAGCTAGAGATGAGACGAGCTACAGCAAAAGTAGAAGAAGAAGATGAACTCTCTCTGAATGGAAATCTCATGCCCTTTCTCTCCTGCTGGTCTCCGGCTGTCGTCCACACTGAGCCTCGTGTGTGATGATGACGTTACAGGAATCTCACATCGTTCTGGGAACAACCATTCAGGCAAATCTGTGGCACAAAGATGGAGGACGAGGGGAACTCTCAGAGCATTCATGTTTAATGAGCGGCGGTGATGCTGTGCTCTTCTTCTCAGGTCCTGTGTGACCTTTACAGGAGCGGCGTGTACAGAAGCCTGTTCACACTGTTCTCCAACAGTGTGTGTGTGTGTGTGTGTGTGTGTGTGATGGGTAGGTTTAGGGGCTGTGTGTGTGTGTGTGTGTGTATGTGTGTGTGTGTGATGGGTAGGTTTAGGGGCTGTGTGTGTGTGTGTGTGTGTGTGTGTGATGGGTAGGTTTAGGGGCTGTGTGTGTGTGTGTGTGTGTGTGTGATGGGTAGGTTTAGGGGCTGTGTGTGTGTGTGTGTGTGTGTGTGTGTGTGTGCTTCACCTCAGACATGTTTCAATCTCATATTTCTCTGAAGCGTGTCTGCCCTTTAACTGACTCCTGTCGAGTGTTTGTATCTGTTTTTAAACCCTCAGGGCGATTCAGCGACTGCTGGACTCTATATTGATTCCCTAGAGGAGCGTCCTGTGGAGCGACTTCAGAACGCGGCATGTGTGTGTGTGTGTGTGCAGCTGCCATGACGGCATGCTTAATTTCATAAGCTCGCTCTCATTCATCATGCGAGACCTGAGTGTGTGTGTGTGAGTGTGTCCAGCAGGTTTGTAATGAAGCGTCAGGATTCGCTGCCAAAGCGACAGAACGAGGGCAGGACGCTGCTGCGCTCTTCATCCCTCCCGTTGCCATAGGAACGATGCACAAAGGAGGATGAGGATGCTGATGATAGTATCTGGTCCCTCGATGTGTGTGTGTGTGTGTGTGTGCGATATGATGGCCAGGACAGACGGTGTGTATAATAAGCCTGGCATGACACTTAACAATTAATTGAAGATCAAGTCAAGTCAAATCTATTTATATTGTTTTTCACACACACATTGATTCTGAGCAGCTTTACAGAAAATCACGATGTTAATATTAATAATGTAGGCGAGAGCGGGGCACTACCGCTTTCTGACTGTCTCAGTTTGTGTAACTCCACTTGGGGTTTAGAGTATTTATTTTTTCCCACATTAATTGCAAACACTGATGTGGTTTTGTTTCATTAATACAGTGAATATTTGATTTACCCCGAAAGAATGGAAGTGAGTGTGACAACATGCCCCATAGGTGGAGTGCAGTCTAACATGAGCAAATGACAGCGTAACATGTTATCTGATATAATCAAAAAATATCCAAAACAAACTAAAACAAATTGTCAATAAAATACAAGTAAAAGAATAAAAGAATGGCATTTTTTAATCATTAAAAATACACACTTTTTTGATTTTAACAACAAACACATCGCTAATTAAGCAAAGTTAAAAACTGAATAATAATAAATAATTCCTGAACATTGACTCTCAGTCCTTATTTACCCTTTTCTCATGGTTTCTCAAAATTATTCATAAAAGTATAGAATATAATATAGCTGTAATACGGGCTGACTGTGTTATAACACGTCTTCTGCTGTGAGATCAGCATTAAAGAACATCTTAACTGTTAAATAACACATAGAAGATTACAATAATATCACATTTATCTTCTTCTATTACACGGCTCTGTGAAATACTTGATTCTGATTGGTCAATCGCGCATTCCAGCGGTGTGTTATTCCCAGATAACACACACCGCTCATCCGGGTACAGCGAGTTATCTCGACCGGTTCTACTTCTGTGCTTAACGCTGGCGCCATCTTGTGGCTTAAACAGCCGTGGGTTACAATGGAAGACTTCAAGGCGGGTTTCCTTTATAACGTTTTAAATATGGATATTTTTCTGACACAAACGCATCGATTGGAATCAGAAGGCTCTATTAACCCATCGGAGTCGTGTGGAGCACGTTATTTGACGGACAGCTGCATTTAATGGACTTCAGAAACAGCTCCAACTACTGCTGGGATTAACGTTAGCCTGGACTTTTTAAATATAACTCTGATTGTATTTGTCTGACAGAAGAATGTCATAAACACCTATAATGACCTGAGGGTGAGTAAATCAGAGGCTTGGTTTCATTTTTGGCTGAACTAACCCTTTCAGCATTCATTCTCAACATTTAGCAGCGATAGATAAAGGCTTAAAGCAGGTCGGAACTAGAGCTAATAAAATATTTAATCTCAAGACCATGTCTTATTTATTTGAGACTAGTAGCCGTGTAATAAGCGGGATAATGTCCACCCAGCCGGTTGTTATCTCAGAATAAACCCCTTCAGAGTGACGCTCCGCTTCGCCTCGGGGTCCGGATCACTCTGGAGGGGTTTATTCTGCGATAACAACCGGCTGGGTGGACATTAGCCCTTACTTAAATAAACACAAAAAACAGAGATGAAAAATAATCTTAAGTAAGAAATGTACTTTTGTTATGGTAAAATAGATGTTCAGTGATATCTTCCAAAGATTTTTTAATTTTGGTGCTATTTTTAATCAATAAGCTCTTATTCTCTCCTAATCTGACGCTTCAGTTCTTTTCTCTCAGTTTCTGAAACGCTTCACTAGAAGATTCCGTCTCTCTAAGCCCCGCCTCTCTGAGAGCTGCCCTGCTCTGATTGGTCAGAAAGCAAGCCCTCATTATCATATCTGACACACAGTGATATGAACGGTAATGATAGCGTGGGTTTGAGCGTCTCAATCTCAGCAGAAAACAGCTCGACTCCACATTAACAACACCAACCAAACGCTTCCAGCCTCAGAGACGACTACAGGGAGTGAGGGGGCGGGGCTAAGAGACGCTGCTCAGCCAATCAGGACCAGAGGTCAGCATTATGCAGATCAGATACATGTGAGACTGAATTATTGACGACTCGCTTCAGTTCAGAATCGCTTCTTTCTTTTAGGAGGCAAACACTCAATTTATCTTTGAAACTTTGCAGAGATTTTTCTTTCACAAACAGCTTTGAAAAACACAATGAAGCCACTTTAATTACAAATTCGTAATTACAAATTAATACAAATTAATTACGTTTGCCATGATATAAACAATCAAGCGGTTGAGGTTTGCTACATACACTGTAAAAAAAAAAATTGTTGGTTTAACTTAAAAAAAGTAAGTAACCTGGTTGCCTTAAAATTTTGAGTTTATTGAAATTAAACAATTGAGTTAATACAATGAAGGAAATTGGTTTAATAAATAGAAACTCAAAATATTATTGTATCTGAACCACATAAAAAAATGTTAAATCATGAAAATAGCACAATTTGGCTGCGTCATCACAAATAAAACACACAATTACCCAATATGCTCACACAATGTTTGAAAAATGGTTGTCGATTCTCAAAAATGTTCCTTGTATTAACTCAGATTTTAAATTTCAATAAACTCAAAATGTTAAGGCAACCAGGTAACCTATTTTTTAAATATTGTTTTATAGTGCATGTTTATTTCTTTCCATGATTGTACTGCATGATCTATCCAACTTTCCATAAAGAGTTTTGTGACTAAACGATCACAGAGTTGAGATTTGCTCAGCGTCTCATCTTGTGTTTTGATGCACACATTTGGTTTATATTTCTTGCATTTCCTGTGAAGATTTAGCAGATTATTTCCTCTCAGTTCAGTTCAGTCGCTCAATAACTGAGCATGAAGATGAGCTCGACCTGCAGATTCATCCGAATCACAGATCAAAGGATGAATTCATTTTGAGATAAAAAGATGAAGTCCCGCATCTCTCCGCTCAGATCCTCATTACTGAAGATATCTCTCTGTGGTTCAGAGGAAAACCTCAGCCCCTCTAGAAGATCAGAAATCATTGAATTATAAAAGATATGAGGGAGATCATCACACACACACTGCACCAGTCAGACGAGCTCGTCTTAAACATGAGCTCCACACACACACACACACACACACACACACACACACACACACACACACACACACACACACACACACACATCTCATTCCCATCCGTCTGACTCTACATCCCTAAACACTAAACTCCTCGGTCTGTGAGGGATTTAAGAGATTTTAGTCACAAAATATAATGAGCGATGAGATTCTGATTGATTAGCGCTTAATCACACACAAAGAAGAGTTGAAATAAAAGTGAACATACGAATATATTTATTAGGGCCGGGACTCGATTAAAAAAAATAATCAAATTAATTAGAGGCTTTGCTATTAATGAATCGAAATTAATCGCATTTTAATTGCATATAAATATTCGGCCTGAGAACAGTGAGAAGTAATTTTTCACATGTGTTTTTAGTATCCCGTTGAATAATGACTGAATCATAAGCTTAATCAACACAATATGGTTTATGTATTTCAGTCCAGCAGACCAGAGCAATGTCTGCCGGTAAGTGCAGCAGAAGCGTGTGTGTGATGTTTGATGTGCTGCGGTGATACGCTAACTCCTTGTTGTATCGCTTACACACAACCGTGCTCTTCTCGACGCTTCCATCCTTTCGTTTTTTTAAACACAATGTCCCGTCCACGGGCCGAGCAGAGCGGTCTCCTCCGCTTCTCCGCTCATGTTCACTGCGGTGTGTTGTTGTCGTGACTCGTGAGCGCTAGTTGGTGTTCCAGTATAATCGGTCCGTCGAAACTCATTCATTGAAAAACGTTCCGCGGTGCAAAAATAAGTGTGGTTAAAATTATGGTATTTATTTTTTGCGTAATTAATCTTAATTAACGCGTTAAAGTCCCGGTCCTATAATATTTATGTATACAACAACTCTTAATGTAATGAGGTGTAGTCATAAAGACCATCTGATCTGTGCACAGGACACGTGAGCTCCAGTTTACGAGAAAACAACCCAATCAATCAATCAAACAATCAACCAATCAATCAATCAATCAATCAATCAATCAATCAATCAATCAATCAATCAATCAATCAATCAACCAACCAATCAATCAATCAACCAATCAATCAATCAATCAATCAATCAATCAATCAATCAATCAATCATCTTTATTTCTATCGCTCTTCTCCAGCGCCGATTGTGTCAGAGCAGCTTCAGTGTTAAACAGGACAATACTGCTGCAGAATTAGATTTGGCTGTACAGTCGTTCTGGAGTAAACAGTGATGTTATCAGCTTATTTTAATTTATCATAGAGAGACAATGTTGGCAGATCAGTATTATAGTTTATAGAATTAAATAAGACCTCATTCATTAATGTTATTTGTATATTTAGTTGAATAACTCTGATCTAATCAAAGCCACTTTAAAATGTTTATTTGAAAATCGAGTCTTCACTCGAAGCATCAAAGCATTAGTTACTCATTTCATAAAGCTTGCCTGCGTGTGTGTGTGTGTGTGTGTGTGTCTTAAAGCATCTTAATTATCAGAAACTTAGGGGCTAGTACCTGTAGCTGCTGAAAACTCTTCACTGTTTTAATATGTACTTCAAAACCCGTTTATATCTATCAGCACCTCTTAGGTTCATTCTCAGAAGTGTGTGGTTTTCACAGGGATCTTCATTTCGGTGCATTTTTTATGTGTGTCGTACCTCTGAAAAATAATTGGGTCCTGGTGGATACACGCCAGTTTTTAAACATATGCAGGCAGCGGTTGTCATGGCAACAAGGGGGACGACCACATTCTCTTGATCTATTTTCAGCTTAACACACACACACACACACACACACACACACACACACACACACACACACACACACACACACACACAGATATATATGATAGAGAATTAGATACATCTATTCCACAAGGAAATACAAAGTTATGTCATGAAGCTCTAGGTGGCGCAGGCTGACAGGTCCTTAACTCAACCTAATTTCAATCACATCGTTATCAACAGGGCACAGCTGATTGGTTCCTGCTGTATCAGTAGCTAATGAGCTAACATACTTAAACTTCAAATGTTTGGTTAGCATTTACCTTAGCAGTGCAACACGCTTTAAGGAACCCTCCACCTTCCCCAGCTCCACCTGTATAGATCTGCTACTCACCTAAAGGATTATTAGGAACACCTGTTCAATTTCTCATTAATGCCATTATCTAATCAGCCAATCACATGGTAGTTCTTCAGTGCATTTAGGGGTGTGGTCCTGGCCAAGACAATCTCCTGAACTCCAAATGTCAGAATGGGAAAGAAAGGTGATTTAAGCCGTTTTGAGCGTGGCATGGTTGTTGGTGCCAGACGGGCCGGTCTGAGTATTTCACAATCTGCTGTTACTGGGATTTACACACACAACCATTTCTAGGGTTTACAGAGAATGGTGTGAGAAGGGAAGAGCATCCAGTATGCAGCAGTCCTGTGGGAGAAAATGCCTTGTTGATGCTCGAGGTCAGAGGAGAATGGGCCGACTGATTCAAGCTGATAGAAGAGCAACTTTGACTGAAATAACCACTCGTTACAACCGAGGTATGCAGCAAAGCATTTGTGAAGCCACAACACACACAACCTTGAGGCGGATGGGCTACGACAGCAGAAGACCCCACCGGGTACCACTCATCTCCACTACAAATAGGAAAAAGAGGCGACAATCTGCACAAGCTCACCAAAATTGGACAGTTGAAGACTGGAGAAATGTTGCCTGGTCTGATGAGTCTCGATCTCTGTTGAGACATTCAGATGGTAGAGTCAGAATTTGGCGTAAACAGAATGAGAACATGGATCCATCATGCCTTGTTCCCACTGTGCAGGCTGGTGGTGGTGGTGTAATGGTGTGGGGGATGTTTTCTTGGCACACTTTAGGCCCCTTAGTGCCAATTGGGCATCGTTTAAATGCCACGGCCTACCTGAGCATTGTTTCTGACCATGTCCATCCCTTTATGACCACCATGTGCCCATCCTCTGATGGCTACTTCCAGCAGGATAATGCACCATGTCACAAAGCTCAAATCATTCCAAATTGGTTCTTGAACATGTCAATGAGTTGACTGAGCTAAAATGTCCGCCACAGTCCCCAGATCTCAACCCAATAGAGCATCTTTGGGATGTGGTGGAACGGGAGCTTCGTGCCCTGGATGTGCATCCCACAAATCTCCATCAACTGCAAGATGCTCTCCTATCAATATGGGCCGACATTTCTAAAGAATGCTTTCAGCAGCTTGATGATCAATGCCACGGAGAATTAAGGCAGTTCTGAAGGTGAAAGGGTCAGACACAGTATTAGTGTGTGTTCCTAATAATCCTTTAGGGGAGTGGATTGTACAGCAGCAGCAGGTCTTACTCACAGCAGTGTGTCTTGTCTGTATCTATGCAAGTCCTGTACTTGCTCTGCAGCAGCAATAACAGCATTTAGCTCCATTTAAGGAAAAGAGGCGGAGCAGAACTTACACATACATTTCATTGGCTCTTATGTGTCTTGTCGTTGTGCCAAATTTTAAATGTTCAGAAACTGAAGACAGAAGACACTGAAGAGCATTCTGCGCTCTGGCCCAAATCCATATTCAAGGCTTCGGAGCTCATGATCATCAGTTTAATGAGTATCTGAAATCTGACATCGATCGTCCACCAGAGGACGCTGAAAAACTCTACAGAAGATCAGTGTGAGATACGCCAATGAGAGTGTGTGAAAGGTCATAAACCCTCACAGAACCTTCATTAAACAACTGAATTCATTTATAGCGTTATCCCCTGATATTTTTGTCTCTGCCATTTTCACAGTTTTACGAGTAGAAGGAAATAAATGCAGCAATGCAACATAAATGATGCAGAAAATGAACAATTATGAAAGCTTTCCCTTGCCCAAGCGCCATTAAGACACTTTTTTTCTGAAAAGCTGCCTTAAAACAATATATATATTGTGAAAAATGTGATCCAAATGAAACTCTTAATGTGACACAAATGACAGTATTTCAGGAGATGTGATGGATCAGTGTTTCATAGCCGAACTGTGGCGATTTTGTTCTCTTGAACACGAGATGGAAACGCTGCTTTATTCCCAAATGTATCCCCATATGTTTAGGATGGAAACATAATTACAGATATCTGTCATGTTCTAAACAGTCGATGTGCTGATATCAGTGCCCTGAGACTCGAGTTAATCAGGATCTACTCATGGGTTCAAATTATTCAAGCTATATATTTTTTAAGTTAATGCATGGAACTGTAAAATGTATTACTGAATGTAAAGTAAGTTTCTGTGATTAAAAGCATTTGCCAAATGTGTGAATGTAAATGAGGTATTGAGACGACACAAGTCACTAAAACTTGAGATTTTCACAGAACAGATTTTTGTTAGATGGGTAAAGATTCCCCCTTTTCTGAGCAGTAAAGTAGCACAGACGTTTCTGAGTATCTGGATCTTTTCATTGGCTTTAAGGCAGTTATTGATCATAAAGCACAGACAGAGATCATCGGCATGCGTCTCTCTCTACAGGAGGCTTTCGCTCCTTCGACTTTAATGACGGCTTCTCACAGCAGCTGAAATTTCCCTCGAGATTCAATTCAATCAAGATCCTTTAACTTCTCGGATGATATATTTACATACAGGAAACTGAAAGAACATGAAAAAACAGCATAATATGAATGATCACAGTCTACAGAGGTCTGCTTGGCCTGATCTGTGCTGATTCTGGATAATAATGCACACGGCAGACGACCCACAACATCCGAGATCATCCTCAGCACGATGTTCAGTGTGTGTGTGTGTGTGTGTGTGGGCATGTTTTTGTGACATATGAGGACCCAAATGTGTATAATGCCATGGGTATGACACAGGTATTACAGGAGAGGGTGAAATATGAGGACATTACCCATGGCCCCACTTTACAAAAGGCTTATAAATCACACAGGAGGAGTTTTTATGAGAAAGTAAAAATGCAGAATGTTTAGGGGCAGTGTGTGTGTGTGTGTGTGTGTGAGAGAGAGAGAGTGTGTGTGTGTGTGTGTGATGGGTAGGTTTAGGGGCAGCGTAAGAGGATAGAACATACGGTTTGTACAGTATAAAACCATTACGCCTATGGAATGTCCCCACATGTCACAAAAACAAATGTGTGTGAGTGTGTGTGTGTGTGTGAGTGAGTGACAGATTCTTCTGTGCTGAACCCCTATGTGCTGCTCAGCATGATGCTTAAGGGTCTATTGATGTGTGTATCGATCAATCTGCCAGTCAATGGTTCAGTCATCGCTCATTCTAAACAATGTTCCATTCAATTGTCAGTTAAATGTATGTGATTCCACAGATATATGACCCAAGAGACTACAATACATGTACAATGTATTTCTTAGTTTCAGCCTTAATCACTGTTTCAATAGCTCGCTCTCACTAGTCGATACGGCACTCAACTTTCTTTGAACTGAGCACTTTAAAGGGATCTTTCTCACAGAAGTGATCATTTACTCGCCCTTATGTCACGTCTTTGTCTTCTGTGCAGCACAAAATAAAGAAAGTCAAAGGGCTCCAAAATTGTTCCTCTTCAAAATATCTTTATATCACAAAAAGATTTGGAAAGCAGGAGGGAGAGTAAATGATGACAGAATGATTGATGATTTATCATGACGGATTCAGTTTTTCCTTCATGCGTGTTTGTTGCTGTTTTGATAATGAAATTCACGTTTCAAATAAATACGATTATTTCTCTCACCCCATTGGCAGGTCATTTTGTCTGTTTTAAGCAAAAACTCACTTCATTTAGATATTTTTCCAAGAAAAAAAATCTTATGTCATTTTATTTATCTAATAAATGAAGCTTGATTTAAGAATTGTTAGATATTTGGACTGGAAACGAGACAAAAATACTAAATAAGAAGATAATTTTTTGCAGTGTAGTTCAGCAGCACTCGGCTCAGATGAAATGAAGCCTTGACACAACTTACCCATAAAGAGAGACATCTCCACCCAGCCCTACTGACCACAGAGCCGGCTGTGGTCTGCCACCGAGAGCAACTCCAATGAAGGATTGATTTATGGAACACAAGCTCTGCCCCACATCCCGTCCATCATGTGGCATCATGATCAATGCCCTGCTCTAAAGAGCAACTGACCTGGAAAGTTAACCAGGACTCCTCTGTTAGACTTTATCAGAACACATATGGAGAGTTTGTTCGGTATGCGTCCGCCAGCCTTATCACTTTTATGCACCTAATTTATTGTAACGTCTATGTGTTTGCCCTTGCAGAGCCGGGAGAGCGTTTGAGAAAGTGTGTCAGATCGGCCGCTCATCACTGGAGGCAACTGCATGTGGGGCAACCGTGCGGGACGTGAGAGCCGTCGAAGTCTGGCCAGCCCAGATCATCATGGTCCATTTTTCAATGCATATAAAAAATGAACGGCTTGTCGAAAACAGAAAGAGGGGTTTCGGTCAACAGGGCGGCGTCCCCCCTGAAGATGCAGCCAAGGCCCAAGATGGCGTCCAGCCGGCAGGAACGCGGCTCCTGTTCATCCTCTGCATCTTGTCCTGTTTTCTCCGGATGCGACCGAGATGAAGAGCCGCCGCCTCGCTGTCCATCCAGCCTTTCCTCACCCATCCTGCACAGCTCCTCCTCAATAAAGGGCTCCACCTCCAGCCTGCAAGGATCCTTGTCGAGTCTAAAGGGTTCGGCGACCTGCCTGAAGAGCTTTCCTGTATCCTCGGGTCTGCAGGGTTCCAGGCTTAGTCTCCGCAGCTCCAGCCCTAGTTTGCGAAGCTCCAGCCCTAGTTTGCGCAGCTCCAGTGAGGATGATAGCTGGGACACAAACAGCTGGAGCTCCGGGGCCACATGTCTGCTTCGCAGCTCCATTAAGCAGCACAGTGAGGAGGTTTTCCGGGTGCGTGCAAAATCGGCGAGCCAGCCAGGGGAAACGACCGATTCCGAGATTGGCTACCAGAACTCCGACAGCTGCCTGGAATCGGAGAGCCAGGAGGGAGAGGAGCAGGCGGTGGCGGAACGCAGAGATTCGACATCCTCTACTGCTTCCACGGCATCGACCAACTTAGAGCAGAAGATCGAAGAGAAGATCAAGTTCTCTCAGTTTTTGGACGAGGTGACGTGCAGGGTGTTGAACCCCGAGTATCTGCAAGCTTTCGGCGTGCCTCTCCGTCAGAAGGAGCCGCTTTTCACTTCCTCTCTCCAAAGTCTTAACCCATCCCCAGTTTCTAGTCCCCGCTCCTGCAAACCTCGGTTTGCTTACGGTAGGGATTCTACCGGCGATTTTAGGGACGTTACCGTGCACAAATGGGCCAAGTGCATGCCAAGCTGCAAGATTCTGGACGCAAGCAAGACCCTGAGAAGGACTCAAGAGGAATCGGAAACATTAGGAAAGACCTACCTAGAGACTGACATCGACCGAGTGAGGAGAGAAGACGAAATGAGCACGAGAGACGTGGAGACTAGAGCTTTACAGCTGAGTGGCGAATCTTCTCGCAGATGCCAGAGCCCGGTTTTAAAGCGTTCAGACGGGGCTCCGCGACCGCCATATCGCTCAACCTCGCTAGCGAGAGCCGCTGCGAGCAACATCCCGGTGAGTCTCCACCAAGCGGCAACCTCTCTAGAAGCCAATACGGAAGTAATGTAAACTTTTCTCGAAAATTTCACGACTTGCCACTAGGGCTCCAGAAGGAGCAGAATCTTATTGAGCCCCATGTTAAAATTCCCAACTTTACAGCAGAAAAAACATGTTTACAGCTTTGTGCAAATTTGGTCTAAATGGCTAATTTTTGCCCCTCATGACGACTGTGAGGGGGGTGATTTTTTTTATAACTCATTCGTTAGCCTTAAAGTTCTGCATAATTAAGGGCGCGGTTACAGGTGGATAGCCATTTATCCGCCGTCTATAGTCATTGCGTCACCTCAGCTCCGCCCACATCCCGCCTCTGCCCATTTTCTGTTATCCGGGAGTGACACGCGATGACTCGCTCGCAAGATGGTGATGGCTCGCCCCCTACGTTACGCTTCAGAACGGCTAATCGGAATCCAATGGGTGACGTCACGGACACTACGGCCATATTTGTTTACAGTCTATGGTCTCCACCCATAAACCCTCCTGAATCCAGGGCTTCCTGTTTTACGACACTTGCTTTATGATTATAAAAGTCAGTGTTGTGTTCTAGCTCGTTTCTGGATCGCTGATGAAGTTGTTGATTGCTCTATGTTTACTTTCTGAAGGAACTGATTTGGACTGCTGTCCGGTCACTAAAGTTCCACTGCTCCACTGCAAAAAATGCTCTTCTTACTCAGTATTTTTGTCTTGTTTTATGTCCAAATATCTAAACATTCTTACATTAAGAAACATTTACTAGACAAGCAAAAGTAATTGTCTTGTTTTGGGGAAAAATAACTCAAAATGAAGAGAGTTTTTGCTTAAAATAAGATAAATAATCTGCCAATGGGGTGAGAAAAATAATCTTAATTCAAACAGAAAACAAGATTATTTATCTCACCCCATTGGCAGATTATTTATCTTATTTTAAGCAAAAACTCTCTTCATTTTGAGTTATTTAGACTTGAAACAAGACAAAAATACTGAGTAAGAAGAGCATATTTTGCATTGCACACAAAAAGTGTTTCGTTAACGTTCCCAGTAAGTATTTCTTAATAGCAACATTAAAAAAACTAAACCTGGAAGTCACCAAACGTTCAGTGCCTTTTGCCTCATCTTATGGAACATTATTTTGAGGTCCCAGGAGTAACCTCTGCTCTATGACAGCACTTATTAAAGTACATCAGCCTTTCCTATTATTCACAGCGATGCCGCCGCCGCCGTCTGGACACACTTCTGCCAGCGTATTAATAATTCATTCGCTCTGTTGTTTCTGGAAGTGCAAATGTCAATCATAAAGGCAGAGACGATACAGCCGTCAGCTCGAGTCACTGCCATTGCAGCTGTGTGTCTGAACAGAAGAATTCTCCATTACAGGAAAGCCGACGCGTTTTTCTGGAGGGATTTTTCCGCTCAGTAATAAAAGCGTTGAGCAGTGTGTGACGGGAATAATGGGCTCTCAGCTGAGACGTGTATGTGGATCGTTGCCATATGACAGTTTTGGTTTGAGCGTTAAGAAGACGCTCTGCAGGAAACACTCATCTCAGTGACACTGCTTGAGGTGTGAACACACGGTGTGTGTGTGTGTGTGTGAGACGGATACTGCTGAACATCTTAATAGCTTCTCTCTGCAGAAATGCTAATATTTAATCTGACTGTCAGCTCGTTTGCCACTCAGCGTCTCCCCAAACAAACGAGCTGCGATTGGTGTTTAACGACTGAGCTGTGATGCTTCACGAGCAGACGGTGTGTGTGATGTGAGATGACAGCTGTCAGTCACATTAATAACTGAGTGTCTTCCATCTGTTTCTGCAGGTCTCTGATGGAGACGCTTGTGGCAGCAGGTATAGACGCTCTTCTTCTCTTCCTCTCCTCTTCTCTTCCTTCCTTCCTTCTCCTTCTGTCTCTGTAGCTCAGGCTCGATGAGAGCGGTGTGTGTGTGTGTGTGTCGCACTGTGTGAATGTTGAGTGTGTTTAGAGGTAGAACACGCTCATCTGATCATGACACGCAAGCTTTACAGACGGTGAGTGGCACGCGGGAAGAGCTGCATGTTTTAGTGTGTGTGTGTGTGTGTGTGTAAATGTATTAAACTATAATACTGATCTGCCAACATTGTCTCTCTATGATAAATTAAAATAAGCTGATAACATTACTGTTTACTCCAGAACGACTGTACAGCCAAATCTAATTTTGTCGCAATATTATCCTGTTTGACACTGTGAAGCTGCTTTGACACAATCGTGATTGTAAAAGCGCTATATAAATAAAGTTGATTGATTGATTGATTGTGTGTGTGTGTGTGTGTGTGTGTGTGTGTGAGAGAGAGAGCTGATTGCACTTCATTGTGTGTTTGAGATTCTCTGAGTCTAATATGTTACTGGCACTGATATGATCATCAGTTATTGATAGTAGTATTTCTGCTTCAGTATGACGAGTAAATGCTCAGGGTTGTCAACTTTTAAGTTCAGGTTGGAGTGAGATTTTTTTGGGGGGGGGGGGGGGGGGAAGAAATAATATGTTTTAGCAATAGTTTAAACATTTCTTGGGTCAAATGATATGCCATTCCTTAATATTCACTTGTGAGTGATAATATAACATTATTCATTAAAAATATTAGGATGCAAGTTTTGAAATTTCACATTAAAGAAAATATCTAAGATCATATCTAAATATTTATTAGAATGCAAAGACTGCAATATATTTTTGAGCATCTAGATTACATAAATGTATATTTATTAAAGAGCCATAAGGCACCTACTGGGTAATGGCATTACAAATAAGCATTATTATTTTTTAGCCACAAAATGACTGTAATTTGCCTCTTTGAATTGAAATTCTCTATTTTAACCTTAATTACTACACTACCTGTAAAATAAATAATAGAAAAAATATCTACAAATATTAGAAGAAAAATATTTTAAGTGGTCATTTATTGACAATAATTATTGCACAAATAGTATTTAGTACCAAAAGATCTCCTCAAAATATTCAATAAATATAATTTAACTAAAATATAGAACTTTTATTTAATTGAAAAATAGTTACGGTGTATGGTCACATTTGACCATCAATGAGTATTAGTGGGACCAATTAGTAAGGAATACCTGAGGGCTAAATACAAGAATACAATTAATGTTAACAATGTTGCATCTCTATCACTCTCCGTAATGAAACGATCCTGTAAATATGGCTGACTTAATAATCAATAAACACTAACACTATGCTGTACTGTTAACCAAAACTTGCAGCTGTGTAGTGAAACTGTTGTGTATCCGCTTAAGCCATTCAAATTCATTGGCACAGCGCTAGAAGTATTGAGCGCTCATGGGCCACGCGACCAGCGCGCACCGCAGGGAGACGAGAGCATGCAACTCCGCTTTTCAACGCCTCTGGCTTTAACATTATGCCACATTAGCGCCAAAACGCTATTTATTGTTTGAATTTCACATTAAAACACATTGAAAAAAAATAAAGCTTAGCTTTGTTTAATATCAAAAGCAGGTTTGGCAATTTGGCGTGAGATTGAGTTGGGCAACCCTGATGCTTATTTAAAGGGCTCCTTCAGCGCTGGGAAGATGAATCTGTATTTAAACAGGGTCATTACTGTAGTAGAAATGTGAAATTATTTTTGAATGTGGTGCCTTCTAGACTGAGAAAAGACAGAAAATGTATTTTTGTCTCATGGGGATGAAAGACTACAATTCCCAGAATGCTTCGCTGCCCTGTGAGGCCACGCCCACAGCCACCGCTACTGGATTACTGTGACTGAGTTAGAGAAGACACTACAATTAAAAACTGAACGTGTGTGTTCAATATAATGAGTGAGTCACCGCGCGAGTCTCACAGCACTGAGCACTGACTGCAGGAGTGATGAGAGCTGAGGTGATCACGACTACACTCGCGGCATACATTCACAACGCGAGTTCAGTCTGGCGCGTTTCAGTTCATGCCTTTACAAGCTTAACTTTCATAGAAATTAATTTGAGAAGTTAAAAGACTTACATTGCTCACTACAGCTCCGTTTAAATGATCCTGTAGCTGCGACCTGAGCTCTCCCTGCGAGTCAGTTGAGTGTGACCGCCCATCCTCCATGCGCGGATTCAAAACATGATGAAATGGCTCCCTCTGCTGGCTGTAGTCTTTAGCCTTTAGGCAAACATTCCTCCTATGATGCAAAAATCGTCAATTTGCATCATAGGAGGAATTTTTCCAGAAATAAAATGCATAAATCTCTTATCTCAGGGGGATATGAGGGGGGAAAGCTCAATCATTTGAATATAATCCAGGGTTTCTACTGATACAAAGCCATATGCTAATCGCTGAAGGAACCCTTTAATAGAGATTCACTTCTCTATGTCTTACTGTCTTTTGGTGAGGCTCAGAACTGAACACACACACACACACACACGTTGAGATATTTGTGCTGGAGAACTAGACCGAAACACAGAGAAAGAACAGAGGTGCCTTCTGCCACACACACAGCACTGACGTCTGTAAAGTGAATCAGACAGGTGTGTGTGTGTCTGTGTGTGTGTCTCTGTGTGTGTGTGTTTGTGTGTGTGTGTGTGTGTGTGTGTGTGTGTGTGTGTGTGTGTGTGTGTGTGTGTGTGTGTGTGTGTGTGTGATACTGAATATTAGTCCTGACCCGTTCGTCCATCCGTCTGTGTCTGTCTGTGATTCTGCAGGAAACACTCACAAACACACTTAGACAAACATGAACAAGATTTATATCGGGAAAACGGCAGTAAAAGCTGGAAAACATCAGAAGAGAAGGTAAGAGGAGAGAGAGAGAGAGCGAGAGAGAGAGATAATCCGTCCATCTCTTCATCTAAATGTCATCCGCACTCATTGATCGCCTGATCTGGTTATGATCGATCATCAGATTAACTCAAATACAGTTATGGCAGCGGTGACATCACTTCCTGCTCCGCATCCGCAGCGAACAGTACAGACAAAACCAGCTTAGCCTAAACTACACACTGTCCGTCTGAATCTGTGTGTCCTTCCTTAGTGTTGTGTTCACACACACACACACACACACACACGCACACGCACACACACACACACACACGCACGCACACACACACACACACGCACACACACACGCACGCACACACACACACGCACATCTGTGTTGATCATCAGATCCTCATATGAGTGTGTGTGTGTGTGTGTGTTGATCATCAGATCCTCATATGAATGTGTGTGTGCGTGTGTGTGTGTGTGTGTGTGTGTGTGTGTGTGTTGATCATCAGATCCTCATATGAATGTGTGTGTGTGTGTGTGTGTGTGTGTGTTGATCATCAGATCTTCATATGAGTGTGTGTGTGTGTGTGTGTCTGTTTGTGTTGATCATCAGATCCTCATGAGTGTGTGTGTGTTGATCATCAGATCTTCATATGAGTGTGTGTGTGTGTGTGTGTCTGTTTGTGTTGATCATCAGATCCTCATGTGTGTGTTTGCGTTGATCATCAGATCCTTGTGTGTGTTTGCGTTGATCATCAGATCCTCATATGTGTGTGTGTGTGTGTGTGTGTGTGCAGCTCAGTGCAGGAGCAGAAGGAGGATCTGCGCAGGCGTCTCAGCTCCACCACACACACACTGCAGCAGCTGGAGAGCGAGTTCAAGTCGACGCGTCAGTTTCTGGAGGCGGAGCTCCGGCGAGCCCAAGAGGAGATGGACAAACTCACGGACAAACTGCGCAGGTCAGAAAACACACCCCCTCTGAGAAGGACATACAGCGCTCGAAGTGACATTACAGTCTGAGATCTGAAGCTAACAGAACAACACACACACAGGAGTCTTAATCTGAGCAAACACTAATATAAGCTCAAAGCCTGGAGCAAAAATAAAGGCTATCTTCAGCGATGAGCATATGGCTTTGAGTCAGTAGAACAAATGATCGTGCTCCTCATATCCCCCTCAGACGAGAGATTTAGGCATTTAATTTCTGGAAAAATTCCTCCAATGACGCAAATTGACGATATTTGCCTCATCTTTGGAGTGTTTGTCCAGAGGCTAAAGACTACAGCCAGCAGAGGGAGCCGTTTCCTCATGTTTAACACTCGCTCATGAGGATGGAGATCACACTCACAGCTCAGCTCAGCTCAGGCATTAAACGGAGCTAGGCGGAGCAATGGACTCCTGCAGCGTTTGTGCTGTGGCACTCCCTCAGCGGCTCAATCTCGTTATATTGAACACACACGTTCAGTATTTAAAGGGGGGGTGAAATGCTGTTTCATGCATACTGATCTTTTTACACTGTTAAAGACTTGGAATCCCATACTAAACATAGACAAAGTTTCAAAAGTTAAGGTGGACGTTTGATGGGAGTATTTCTTTGTCAAAAATACTACTTCCGGTTAGTCATAAGTTTCGGCAAGTTTTTTGAGATCATGCGTCCCCATTGACGTTAGTGGGGGCGGAATTTCCTTGTATGGGCCTTACGGACAATTCTACCGGAAGCGCGTGAGAGAGAGAGAGGGAGAGAGAGAGAGAGAGAGAGAGAGAGAGGGAGAGAGCGAAAGTAACAGGCTACGCCCATCAAAGCGCTGGCTTGTAGGATGCTAAACAGGTGATATAACCAGTAGCTACTGACTTACCCACTGATAGGCCGGCGGTCGATCTGTATTAGCACTTTCCTCACGCGACGGGCGAATCACTTTCCTCACTGAGCGACTCACTTTCCTCACGCGGCGGGCGAATCACTTTCCTCACTGAGCGAATCACTTTCCTCACTGAGCGACTCACTTTCCTCACGCGGCAGGCGAATCACTTTCCTCACTGAGCGAATCACTTTCCTCACAGAGCGACTCACTTTCCTCACGCGGCGGGCGAATCACTTTCCTCACTGAGCGAATCACTTTCCTCACAGAGCGAATCACTTTCCTCACGCGGCGGGCGAATCACTTTCCTCACTGAGCGAATCACTTTCCTCACAGAGCGAATCACTTTCCTCACGCGGCGGGCGAATCACTTTCCTCACTGAGCGAATCACTTTCCTCACAGAGCGAATCACTTTCCTCACGCGGCGGGCGAATCACTTTCCTCACTGAGCGAATCACTTTCCTCACAGAGCGAATCACTTTCCTCACGCGACGGGCGAATCACTTTCCTCACAGAGCGACTCACTTTCCTCACTGAGCGAATCACTTTCCTCACAGAGCGAATCACTTTCCTCACGCGGCGGGCGAATCACTTTCCTCACTGAGCGAATCACTTTCCTCACAGAGCGAATCACTTTCCTCACAGAGCGACTCACTTTCCTCACTGCAGCGCGCTGCTGCACACGTCATTATTTAGCTCCGCTCACATGACACGCCCCCACCCGCTCGGCTTTTTTCGGAAAGACTCGGAACAGCGCATCTTTCTTATATAATTATAAAAAAAATAAAGACTTTTCGGAGATATGCAGGATGCAATGCTACTCTATAGGTACTCAAGATTGACAAGACACTGACTGAAACTGAGTGTTTCACCCCCCCTTTAACCATAGTGTCTGTTCTCTATCTCAGTCACAGTAATCCAGTAGCGGGTGGGCGTGGCCTCAAAGGGCAGCGAAGCATTCTGGGAATTGTAGTCTTTCATCCCCATGAGGCAAAAATACATTTTCTGTCTTTTCTCAGTCTAGAAGGCACCAAATTCAAAAATAATTTCGCATTTCTACTACAGTAATGACCCAGTTTAAATACAGGTTCATCTTCCCAGTGCTGAAGGACCCCTTAACTAAATAACTCACAGATGAGAGCGTCTGACTTCATCCTCATCTTCCTCTTCTTCATCCTCCTCTCTCCTGCAGGATTCAGAGCAGTTACGCGGCTCTACAGAGAATAAACCAGGACATGCAGGAGAACATCCACCGAACGGTAACAGATCCTGGTTCACTTAAATCCAAATGACTTCAATTGAATTGACTTAGAGGCCAGCTATTGTGCAAAATTTACTCTAACATGGTGTTTGAACATAAATGTGTGTCAGCAGTGTTACACAACCACACTATAATGGTGAAAATACACACACTATCCACATTTAATCTCAAAATGACAGACTCCGCCCTATTTGCATAGACCACACCCATGACTGCTAACGAACTCCACCCTATTAGCATAGACCACACCAATGACTGCTGGCGGACTCCGCCCTATTAGCATAGACCACACCAATGACTGCTGGCGGACTCCACCCTATTAGCATAGACCACACCCATGACTGCTGGCGGACTCCGCCCTATTAGCATAGACCACACCCATGACTGCTGATGGACTCCGCCCTATTAGCATAGACCACACCCATGACTGCTGGCGGACTCCGCCCTATTAGCATAGACCACACCAATGACTGCTGGCGGACTCCGCCCTATTAGCATAGACCACACCCATGACTGCTGGCGGACTCCGCCCTATTAGCATAGACCACACCAATGACTGCTGGCGGACTCCGCCCTATTAGCATAGACCACACCCATGACTGCTGACGGACTCTGCCCTATTAGCATAGACCACACCCATGACTGCTGGCGGACTCCGCCCTATTACCATAGACCACACCCATGACTGCTGACGGACTCTGCCCTATTAGCATAGACCACAGCCATGACTGCTGACGGACTACGCCCTATTTGCATAGACCACGCCAATGACTGCTGACGGACTCTGCCCTATTTGCATAGACCACACCCATGACTGCTGATGGACTCTGCCCTATTAGCATAGACCACACCCACGACATGCTGACGGACTCTGCCCTATTAGCATAGACCACACCCATGACTGCTGACGGACTCTGCCCTTTTAGCATAGACCACAGCCATGACTGCTGGCGGACTCCGCCCTATTTGCATAGACCACACCCATGACTGTTGGCGGACTCCGCCCTATTTGCATAGACCACACCCATGATTGCTGGCGGACTCCGCCCTATTTGCATAGACCACGCCCATGACTGTTGGCGGACTCCACTCTATTTGCATAGACCACACCCATGATTGCTGGCGGACTCCGCCCTATTTGCATAGACCACACCCACGACATGCTGACGGACTCTGCCCTATTAGCATAGACCACACCCATGACTGCTGAAGGACTCTGCCCTATTAGCATAGACCACACCCATGACTGCTGATGTATTACGTCTTATTTGCATAGACCCTGTTCATGAATATTGACAGACTCCGCCCTATTTGCATGAGCTCAAAAACTCTTGTTTACCATTTGAATATTTTTGCACTTTCTTTGCACATTTTATATTTGATTACTGTAAACGTTTGATTATTAGTCCTCGTGTGAAGCCTTACTGTAAACGTTTGATTATTAGTCCTCATGTGAAGCCTTACTGTAAACGTTTGATTATTAGTCCTCATGTGAAGCCTTACTGTAAACGTTTGATTATTAGTCCTCATGTGAAGCCTTACTGTAAACGTTTGATTATTAGTCCTCATGTGAAGCCTTACTGTAAACGTTTGATTATTAGTCCTCATGTGAAGCCTTACTGTAAACGTTTGATCATTAGTCCTCATGTGAAGCCTTACTGTAAACGTTTGATCATTAGTGCTCATGTGAAGCCTTACTGTAAACGTTTGATTATTAGCCCTCATGTGAAGCCTTACTGTAAACGTTTGATTATTACTCCTCGTGTGAAGCCTTACTGTAAACGTTTGATTATTAGTCCTCATGTGAAGCCTTACTGTAAACGTTTGATTATTAGTCCTCATGTGAAGCCTTACTGTAAACGTTTGATTATTAGTCCTCATGTGAAGCCTTACTGTAAACGTTTGATCATTAGTGCTCATGTGAAGCCTTACTGTAAACGTTTGATTATTAGTCCTCATGTGAAGCCTTACTGTAAACGTTTGATTATTAGTCCTCATGTGAAGCCTTACTGTAAACGTTTGATTATTAGTCCTCATGTGAAGCCTTACTGTAAACGTTTGATTATTAGTCCTCATGTGAAGCCTTACTGTAAACGTTTGATTATTAGCCCTCATGTGAAGCCTTACTGTAAACGTTTGATTATTAGTCCTCTTGTGAAGCCTTACTGTAAACGTTTGATTATTAGCCCTCATGTGAAGCCTTACTGTAAACGTTTGATTATTAGTCCTCATGTGAAGCCTTACTGTAAACGTTTGATTATTAGTCCTCATGTGAAGCCTTACTGTAAACGTTTGATTATTAGTCCTCTTGTGAAGCCTTACTGTAAACGTTTGATTATTAGCCCTCATGTGAAGCCTTACTGTAAACGTTTGATTATTAGTCCTCATGTGAAGCCTTACTGTAAACGTTTGATTATTAGTCCTCATGTGAAGCCTTACTGTAAACGTTTGATTATTAGTCCTCATGTGAAGCCTTACTGTAAACGTTTGATTATTAATCCTCATGTGAAGCCTTACTGTAAACGTTTGATTATTAGTCCTCATGTGAAGCCTTACTGTAAACGTTTGATTATTAGTCCTCATGTGAAGCCTTACTGTAAACGTTTGATTATTAGTCCTCATGTGAAGCCTTACTGTAAACGTTTGATTATTAGTCCTCATGTGAAGCCTTACTGTAAACGTTTGATTATTAATCCTCATGTGAAGCCTTACTGTAAACGTTTGATTATTAGTCCTCATGTGAAGCCTTACTGTAAACGTTTGATTATTAGTCCTCATGTGAAGCCTTACTGTAAACGTTTGATTATTAGTCCTCTTGTGAAGCCTTACTGTAAACGTTTGATCATTAGTCCTCATGTGAAGCCTTACTGTAAACGTTTGATTATTAGTCCTCTTGTGAAGCCTTACTGTAAACGTTTGATTATTAGTCCTCATGTGAAGCCTTACTGTAAACGTTTGATTATTAATCCTCATGTGAAGCCTTACTGTAAACGTTTGATTATTAGTCCTCATGTGAAGCATTACTGTAAACGTTTGATTATTAGTCCTCGTGTGAAGCCTTACTGTAAACGTTTGATTATTAGTCCTCGTGTGAAGCCTTACTGTAAACGTTTGATTATTAGTCCTCGTGTGAAGCCTTACTGTAAACGTTTGATTATTAGTCCTCGTGTGAAGCCTTACTGTAAACGTTTGACTATTAGTCCTCGTGTGAAGCCTAACTGTAAACGTTTGATTATTAGTCCTCATGTGAAGCCTTACTGTAAACGTTTGATTATTAGTCCTCATGTGAAGCCTTACTGTAAACGTTTGACTATTAGTCCTCATGTGAAGCCTTACTGTAAACGTTTGATCATTAGTCCTCATGTGAAGCCTTACTGTAAACGTTTGATTATTAGTCCTCATGTGAAGCCTTACTGTAAACGTTTGATTATTAGTCCTCATGTGAAGCCTTACTGTAAACGTTTGATTATTAGTCCTCATGTGAAGCCTTACTGTAAACGTTTGATTATTAGTCCTCGTGTGAAGCCTTACTGTAAACGTTTGATTATTAGTCCTCATGTGAAGCCTTACTGTAAACGTTTGATTATTAGTCCTCATGTGAAGCCTTACTGTAAACGTTTGACTATTAGTCCTCATGTGAAGCCTTACTGTAAACGTTTGATTATTAGTCCTCATGTGAAGCCTTACTGTAAACGTTTGATTATTAGTCCTCGTGTGAAGCCTTACTGTAAACGTTTGATTATTAGTCCTCATGTGAAGCCTTACTGTAAACGTTTGATTATTAGTCCTCATGTGAAGCCTTACTGTAAACGTTTGATTATATGAAGCTGATGTCTGCTCACGGCACACACTGATGGATGAGGACTATCCTCTGCAGGACTCTGGAGACCGGTTCAGAGTAAATCACGTGTGTATGTGGATAACCTTCTGATATGTAATTTTAAGTTGTTCAAATGATAGAAATGAAGGTCAAAAGGGCTGATGGGACGAGAGAAAGAGAGAGTGTGTGCGTGTGTGTGTGTGTGAGAGAGAGAAATCCCATCTGATGGAAACTCTCGTTTGAGCAGCACATCCTTCATCTGCATTACGAATATTATGATTACAGATTAGACATTGATGTAGTCTATATTATTTTTGACCGTTTGCTGAAGTGTTTGCACTGAATAAAAGCATCTGCTGAATGCACGCATTTAAATAAATCTATTGCACATTTCGATGGCCGCTTAAACACACATCACTGCGTCTTCATTAAGGAGAGTTTATTGAGCCGGCTCTGAATCTGCTTCAGTTTAACACACAGGAGACAGACTGCGTCACACAGAGCCACACACACACACACACGCACAAACACAGACACAGACACACACACGCACAGACGCACACGCACAGGCACAGGCACAGGCACAGGCACAGGCACAGGCACAGGCACAGGCACAGGCACAGGCACAGGCACAGACACAGGCACAGGCACAGGCACAGGCACAGGCACAGACGCACAGGCACAGGCACAGGCACAGGCACAGGCACAGGCACAGGCACAGGCACAGGCACAGGCACAGGCACAGACACAGGCACAGACACAGACACAGGCACAGACACAGGCACAGGCACAGGCACAGACACAGGCACAGGCACAGGCACAGGCACAGACACAGGCACAGGCACAGGCACAGACACAGGCACAGGCACAGACACAGGCACAGGCACAGGCACAGACACAGGCACAGGCACAGGCACAGGCACAGGCACAGGCACAGGCACAGGCACAGGCACAGACGCGCACGCGCAGGCGCAGGCGCAGGCGCAGACGCAGACGCAGACGCACAGGCACAGGCACAGGCACAGGCACAGGCACAGGCACAGACACAGGCACAGGCACAGACACAGGCACAGGCACAGGCACAGGCACAGGCACAGGCACAGACACAGACACAGACACAGACACACACACACACACGCACAGACGCACAGACGCACACGCACAGGCACAGGCACAGGCACAGGCACAGGCACAGGCACAGGCACAGGCACAGGCACAGACACAGACACAGACACAGACACAGACACACACGCACACACGCACAGGCACAGGCACAGGCACAGGCACAGGCACAGACACAGACACACACACGCACAGACGCACACGCACAGGCACAGGCACAGACACAGACACAGGCACAGGCACAGGCACAGACACAGGCACAGGCACAGGCACAGGCACAGGCACAGGCACAGGCACAGGCACAGACACACACGCACAGACGCACAGACGCACAGACGCACAGGCACAGGCACAGGCACAGGCACAGGCACAGGCACAGACACAGGCACAGACACACACACACACACGCACAGACGCACACGCACAGGCACAGGCACAGGCACAGACACAGGCACAGACACAGGCACAGACACAGGCACAGGCACAGGCACAGGCACAGGCACAGGCACAGGCACAGGCACAGGCACAGGCACAGGCACAGACACACACGCACAGACGCACAGACGCACAGACGCACAGGCACAGGCACAGGCACAGGCACAGGCACAGGCACAGGCACAGGCACAGACACAGACACAGACACAGACACACACACACACACACACACGAAACATTTTTAAATCTGCATTTTTACTTTATCAAAAAAACATAATTTAGTATGTTTTTAAAGCTATCTGAAATATGAGGACATTTGAAATGTCCTCATAAACCACATAAACAGGGACACACACATTTGCTCACCCAAACACACACACACACACACACACACACCGATCCATCTGTCAGACAGTTGAAGTGTGTGCTGCTGATCTCTGATGATCGGCTGCTTTCTAGAAAAGACACGAGTGTAAAATAACATCTTTTAATCTTATTTGGAGAGGTAGAACTATAAACATCATGAACCACAGTTTCTCATGAAAGACCAGAGGCTAAAAAAAGCAGGCACTAAAGTGTGTGTGTGTCCTGTGTGTGTGTGTGTGTGTGTGTGTGTGTTTCAGACTCAGCGTTATGAGGACGAGAAGAGATCTCTGAGTCGAGAGATCGTCACGCTGAAGAAACATCTGATGGAGGCCGAGATCACCATCCAGAAGCTGCGAGCGGATAACGTACGACAGGCCTCAGACAGACACACACAGACACACACACACACACACACACACACACACACACACACACACACACACACACACACACACACACACACACACACAGCGTTTCTGCCATTACATGATTTAATTGATAGTTCAATATACAATTCTCAGTGATTTACTGACAAACCGCAGACGGACGGCGGTAACTTCTGAAGTTATTGATCAGCTCTGATGGGTTCAGTGTTTCTGAGGTGTGTGTGTGTGTGTGTGTGTGTGTGTGTGTGTGTGTGAGCCTGTTTATGTGGTTTATGAGGACACAAATTTGTATAACTACATGGGTATTACACTGGTATTACACTATAAATGTGGTTTATGAGGACATATCAAATGTCCTCATAATTCAAATGGCCTTAAAAACATACTAAATGATGTTTTTTTGAGAAAGTAAAAATGCAGAATGTTTCCTGTGATCGGTAGGTTTAGGGGCAGTGTGTGTGTGTGTGTGTGTGTGTGTGTGTGTGTGTGTGTGTGTGTGTGTGTGTGTGTGTGTGATGGGTAGGTTTAGGGGCAGTGTGTGTGTGTGTGTGTGTGTGTGTGTGTGTGTGATGCGTAGGTTTAGGGGCAGTGTGTGTGTGTGTGTGTGTGTGTGTGTGTGTGTGTGTGTGTGTGTGTGTGTGTGATGGGTAGGTTTAGGGGCAGTGTGTGTGTGTGTGTGTGTGTGTGTGATGGGTAGGTTTAGGGGCAGTGTGTGTGTGTGTGTGTGTGTGTGTGTGTGTGTGTGTGTGATGGGCAGGTTTAGGGGCAGTGTGTGTGTGTGTGTGTGTGTGTGTGTGTGTGTGTGTGTGTGTGATGGGTAGGTTTAGGGGCAGTGTGTGTGTGTGTGTGATGGGTAGGTTTAGGGGCAGTGTGTGTGTGTGTGTGATGGGTAGGTTTAGGGGCAGTGTGTGTGTGTGTGATGGGTAGGTTTAGGGGCAGTGTGTGTGTGTGTGTGTGTGTGTGTGTGTGTGTGTGTGTGTGATGGGCAGGTTTAGGGGCAGTGTGTGTGTGTGTGTGTGTGTGTGTGTGTGTGTGTGTGTGTGTGTGTGTGTGTGTGTGTGTGTGTGTGTGTGTGATGGGTAGGTTTAGGGGCAGGGGCAGTGTAAGGGGATAGAAAATACGGTTTGTACAGTATAAAAACCATTACGCCTGTGGAGAGTCCCTGTAAACCACATAGACCAACATATATGTGTGTGTGTGTGTGTTTTTCTGCAGGATCTGTACAGGAAAGACTGTAATTTGGCGGCTCAACTGCTCCAGTGCGGGAAATCTCCTCACAGAGCACACAGACTGTCTGAGGTACACACACACACACACACACACACACTTGCATAGAAAAATGCATAGTATGATTTATAGGCTGTTTTTCTCACATGGCCCAAAAACATTCTCCACACACACACACACACACACACACACACACACACACACACACACACACACACACACACACACGTTTCTTTCTCAAAGGGAATCTGGTCCTAAAATAGCTCAACCTTACAGAGAGTCGGAGGCGCAGCAAATCCTTTCGTCTCATTCTGCGGAGAGAGAGAGAGAGAGAGAGAGAGAGAGAGAGAGAGAGAGAGAGAGAGAGAGAGAGAGAGAGAGAGAGAGAGAGAGAGAGAGAGAGAGAGAGAGACTGACTGTGTGTGTGTGTGTGTGTGTGTGTGTGTGAGTGTGTATGTGTGTGTTTCAAGCAAAAACTCTCTTCCTTTTGAGTTATTTTCCACCAAAACAAGACAATTACTTTTGCTTGTCTAGTAAATACTTCTTATCTTAAAGCCGGGGTGAAATGCTGTTTCCTGCACACTGAGCTTTCCACTGTTAAAGACTTGGATTCCCATCCTAAACATAGACAAAGTTTCAAAAACTAATGTTGGACGTTTGATGGAGTATTTCTGTGTCAAAAATACTCCTTCCGGTTTCTCAGAAGTTTCGGAGAGTTTTTTTCGAGTATGGGTCGGCTTGACGTTAATAGAGCGGAAGGTCCTTGTATGGGCCGTACGGGCTCTTCTCCCGGTAGGGCGCGCGCGTGACTAGAGCGAGAGAGGAAACGCACGCCCATACACACTCTCAGCTGCAGATCCAGTCGTCCGTGAACACTTCTGTCGTTATAGTCCGCGCCGCGCTCCACTTTATTCCTCTGGGTGACGTCGAGAGACTTCAACGCTTCAGCACAGCATTCTGGGAAGGCAGCGC